>NC_074714.1:24022935-24070435 GCF_947242115.1 Biomphalaria glabrata | reverse complement strand
GAAAAACAACCAAGACTATAATAACAGTAATGACTTTGGTACTAACACATTTAAAGACGTACTAAGCTTAGTTGTTAATGTGGTGACGTAAGTTTGTTTTGCGGTCCGGTAAGGTTGTTATTGTGGTCCCATACGGTTGTTATTGTGGTCCCATACGGTTGTTATTGTGGTCCCGTCAGTTTGTCAATGTGGTACCGTAAGTTTGTTAATTTGGTCCCATAAGTTTGTAATTGTAGTGCTTTACGGTTGTTTTTGCGGTCCCGTAAGGGTTTTATGGACGGAAATGGTAATGGATATAAACACTCCACTACCTATAAAATATTTCCAATGGTTTGCGTCTCAACTATTCAAACTCCTGGCTTTAACGTGTGGAACTATGACGAGCAAATGGCGCCTAAATCAGTTTAAGTTACATCTAGAATGGACTCACTACCCTTGGCTAGGAGAAGAGAAATTCAGTATTCAAACCTATTCTAATTTGCGGTCATACCTTCCCCCCAAAAAAAAAAAAATCGGGAGGTAAACCTTAGGTAGCTAAGCACGGTTCCACGACAATTCGTTCACTGACATTTTGTTCACCGACAAATCGTTCACGACTTTTCGTTCACGCGACTATTCGTTCACCAGACATTTCGTTCACCAGACAATTCGTTCACGCGACATATCGCTCACGGACTATTCGCTCACAGACAACTCGTTCACCGACAACTTGTTCACCGACAGTTGGTTCACGACAAATCGTTCACGCGACTAATCGTTCACGAACAATTCGTTCACAGACAAATTGTTCACAGACAAATCGTTCACTGAATATTTCCAAAAACAAAAAAATTGCTAGAGATCGGGCCTGATCCGAAATTCTTTGTAAATTTTTGTTTGTTTGTTGTTTATATTTTGTTAACGAGGACAGTATGTAATAAAAATTATACTTAAAAGAAAAAAGAGATCTTACAAGCAAGCTGAAACATTTAAATGGGCCCTCACTTTACTATAGGTAACATTTTTACTTTCAACATGTAGGCCTTCTTTTACACTCATGTCCATTATGTGGTCTTGTTCGACCTACCCATATTTGCTTATCTTCTTAATAGCGGTCCAGATGTTTAATTAACATACCCATTTTATTGATATCTTATTAACAAAAACAAATCTTATCTTATATAATACAGACGTTTCTTCAAAAAAGAAGATGATTACGTCCTACGCGTCATGCATTCTGCCAAGTCACTGGTTTTCCTGGCTAGCTCAGACACACTAGTATTTTTTCCACAATCCTTTCAGTGTTTTTACGAGAGATAATTTAGATTTTTAACAATGGTACTAGATTTGGTACAATATATGGTTTCACTGTTCAACTCTGAACGTCACATACTAGATACAGATCTAAGGTTAATACTTATCAATTAAGACATCTAAGAAAAAAAAACTAATTACATATACAGCACTAGGAAATATTTTGGTTCCCTATCAAAAAATTATAAATTTATCGCAATACAACAAAATAAAATTGTTTCAATAAATTTGTTATTGAAGTCCAAGCAATCAAATTAGTCTACCAATGGGTGGTCACATATAGAAACAAGTTAACTAAAATAAAAATAAAATAAAACTTCTTTTAAACTTGATGGAAAGTACTATACTAGTGTCTAGTAGATATTTTCAATGTTAACAGATTGAACATGTGTATAGGCAATGTCCAATAAAGTTTTATTTCCAGAGGAGCCAGTCTGTCTAGCACTTAACTAGGTGTTAACTAGAGTATCCAGATGAATGGGTAGATTCCCGGTAGATGAAAAAAAGAAGGGGGTGTAAAGGTATATTAAAGGTGAAAGTAAAAATGTTACCTATAGTCAAGTGAGGGCCCGTTTACATTTTTCAGCTTGCTTGTAAGATCTCTTTTTTTTATATTTTTTTTATTTTAAGTATAATTTTTACCACATTCTGTCCTCATCAACAAAATATTAACAACCACAACAACGAAATTAAATAAACTCGGATTTGACCTGATCTCTAGAAATTTTTTGCATTTGGAAATAATAGCTACAAAAGTTTTAATGTAAATAAATTAAACACGCGACGAGAATATATAATATAAACAATATGTTACTATCCAGTGAACGATTTGTCTGTTAACAATTTGTCCGTGCCGTGAACGAATAGTCGCGTGAACGATTTGTCGCGTGAACGATTTGTCGTGAACCAACTGTCGGTGAACAAGTTGTCGGTGAACAAGTTGTCTGTGAGCGAATAGTCCGTGAGCGAATAGTCGCGTGAACGAATAGTCTGGTGAACGAAATGTCTGGTGAACGAATAGTCGCGTGAACGAAAAGTCGTGAACGATTTGTCGGTGAACGAGATGTCAGTGAACGAATTGTCGTGTCCCCGGCCCTAGGGCTTAGACTTGCTAGAGAAATGCATTACAATGTATGAAATATCTACATCTATATTTTTTTTTAAACAAGTTTTAAAATCATTTTAGTTTTTTTATTTTGGTATCGATATTGAAACAGGAAATAAGAGTATAACTAGGGATGATAAACCAGAAGAACACATGATTCAAACAAAAAAAATATTTGTATAAAGCAGTGATGGGGTCCGTGACGAACTTCCATCCGGCCCGCCAAAACGTTGGTTCAAAGTGTAGAAAATCTCCCCACCCCTTCTAAAAAATAAAAGTTTGAAAAATATATTTTTTATACTTTTCTCTGATGGATTGTTACCACGAGCTTTAAAAGTTGTCTTTATGTAAAGGGAATTATGAGTCTACCAGAAGAATTGAACGAATCTTTTTGTGGAACATGATAATAAACCAACACATTTGTTTTATAGAGAAAGTGTAGCTGTTTCAATAAAAACATATAGAATCAGCATAAGAAAATATGACAGCATCTTTGGTTTAAGCCGCGAATAAACGATTGTTAAACTACGCATAGAGATTGGAGAATCGATTGGAATGTTTACAAAAAAAAAAAGAGAGAAGAAAATGAATTAGTGTTAAGGCTAGCTACCATGTGGCTAACAATTAAAGTAGAGAACTAAAGCCATTTATTTTCCGGCACGTAGAAAAAGTAGATTTAAGATAAATTTCAAATACCACAATTCATCAATGTTAATACTAGGCCCGCGGGTTTTTAGTAAAATAGTTTCAGATCCATTTCATGTCGCTTTTCTTTTTTACCTTTTTTGGTCATGTGGCCCGCGACACGAGTGTGGGAAATTTAATTGGTCCGTAGGTTGAATTAGGGTGGGCATCACTGGTATAACGTATTTCATAAATATACTAATTCTGCCCCTTTTTTTTTAAATATCATCCTACACATTTGAAAGGATACCGAAGTTCATAGGTAAGTTATAATAAACATTTAGTTCCAAAGTATATACACACTTTGTTCTGACAGGTTTCAACATCAAAGTTACCCTTAAACCTCTCCGTCCAAGCATACGATGTAACAAAAAAAAATACAATTACATATAAACTGTACAATGAAAAACAAATGTATTTCTACAGGTCCGTTATACAAAAAAAATTAATTACTTTATGTTTACTGTTTCTTTATTTTTTGATCTCTTGACGAACATATTTCGCTGAACATTGCAAAGCTTGACTATGTTACATTATGTTTCAAGCAGGCTAATTATCATAATAAAGGTTTGTTTGTATCCAGACTTACCATAAGCTCGATTGTTTCCGAAAGCTTTGTAAAGTTTCTCACTAAGTCATTGATTGAGATAATCTCATGTATTGTACCAATGATACTCTACATTACATTGTCTAACACTTAGTTGTTCTTTTCTTTTTTTTTTCACAGTACAATTTCTATAAGTATATATCGTCCCAGGCTACATCCACTGCATTTACAACTCAACACGTGACCTATCTAAAGTGGCCAGTGAATTGAGGACTTTGGTCACTGACAAATAGTAAATGAAAGCAGAAGTATCTTACGAGCGTAGTAATGTAGTTTAAGATAGAAGTGTCTCAATATATGGATGGGTGGGTAGGTAAATAGGTCGGTAGATAGACAGACACACAGACAGACAGACAGATAGACAGATAGATAGGTAGATAGATAGATAGATAGATAGATAGATACATACATACATACATACATACATACATACATACATACATACATACATACATACATACATACATAGATACATAGATAGATATAGACTAAGATCTTATAAGTAGAATTGATGAGAAATAATTGAAATATGGCTTAGTAACGGAATAAGCAAATGTAAGAAGTTACATACACAGTCTATAGACCTAATAGATCCACTGTATTTTGGTATCCCCTAGAACTAATCCAGTTCTTATTGACGTACATATAACAAGCTCCCCAAAGTCTGGGAACTACGAACAAAATAATTGGTGACCTACGTAACACCACGTCAACAACAAGGAGGACACAAGACGGGGTGGGTGGGGGGTGGGGGGACACTGCCTAGGGAAGTATTTTACTGAAAGGGTTTTTTTTTTCTTTAGTTTATCGCATGAAGATACAATGTGACCTTGGCTACAGTTTGGGCCGAGATAGAAAGAGAGAGGGAGAGAATGAAAGACAAGCGGAGCCTTGGGAAGGTAAGATGAAGGTGTGTGGGTAATGCAGTGTGTGTGTGAGTTTGTGTTTGTGGGAGGGGGGAAGTCGGCTACCTTTCACGGGAATGTCCTAGTTTTTATACTGAGCCTGGCTTCCACACTGATTGTATGTTTGTGAGACTTGGACTGGAGGATTGTGATTGTGTTTTAGAGCCAGAGGTTGGGGTTAGCGATTCGTCCCAAATGAAAAATTTCAATAAAACCTTTTTTTTTTCCTTAAAGAATTTGTTTTCTTTTTTTGAATGACCTCATGCGTGTTATCGTCACCTTGCACCTCAACTTGGAGACGCCACTGATTGTAGCTCACTAGTGTGAGAAAGCCAATGTGTCAGGGGGGACAGAGAAAGTTCAGACATTTAACCGATTGCTGTGCTCACTAAGGGAACATTGGATTAGAATTATTGGGGATTTTAGAAAAAGTTGTTTTTTTTTCTTAACCAGTCCCCATGATTCTCTGTCTATCTGAGGGCGTCGGTCTATCTGAGGGCCGTCTGTCTATCTAAGGGCCGTCTGTCTGTTTCCAAAAACGGAAGAGTTATAAAAATCCTATTTCGATTTTGTTATAAATAAATCTCTATGCAACCACAACTTTGGGTTTTATGTCTTTCTCTCCTAACTGACGATACCAGCGTTGATTCCACCAGAATGTGGTTAATAATTACGGAGAGAAAGGGTTAAGTGAACCCGTGTTTTTTTTTTTTTTTTGGTTTTTAATTAAATATGCAAATTGTTGTTGTTTTTCTCATAATCTTACACCGTTTTTAAAACAAGATTAAAAATTTTAATAGTAATACCACAGCAAGGAAATATAATTGCCAGATAACAATTGCAGCTCACGATTATCTGTCAAAGACGAGGGTGTATTTGTTAAATTGACTAAGCTCATTGTTGGTTTCCTTTTCGTTATCTTACACCGTTTTTAAAACAAGATTACAAATTAAATAGTAATACCACGTCAATGCAATATTGTATGAAACATATTAAATTAAATGCCGACAGAACTTATAGCAGACTATCAGAATTTCACTTTCGTTTTTCTTGGTTCTAAAAAACAAAATTTCATATTGCAACTAATTTCGTTTGGATTTTCTTGTTGTTTCTGTCTGTAGGTTTTTTTTCCCTAAAAATAAATTTTAAGTCAGTCTATTACTAATATAAATGTTCTCATTCCATGTTTTTAGATATATGCTTCCAGCTAAACCTGTTTCTACTTTTTAAACTAATATGGTGTGAACTTTCTCAATTTCTGGCAGTGTTTTACTACGTTCGGGATTATCCAAAGGTGCTAGTCGCTAATCTTATGAATAAAAAAATGTTCCTTGTTATAAGAAATTCCTTCCATATGGTATAGTGTACAACACGTTTATAACATGTCTAAATTAAAGTGTTAGGCTGATATATTACTTAGGGAAAAGGTTTATTTATCATACTCTTAGAGAAAAAAATACAAAAGATTATTGTAAATGTAATATGAGCTTGTTAATGATTAATATCATATTTTATGAGATTTTTATGACTACTTTAGACAGATGTATGTATTTGCATTAGTAAATAACTTTAGTTGTTTAGTTTTAAGTAAGAATTCTAAGAAACGAAATGAAGCATTAAACATATTTTTTTAAAGTCATTGTGTTTACTGAGTACCTAAAGGCAGCATGGAAAAACCTTCTCCCAGATACCCCCTCCCCCCACCCCAACTGGTCCACAAATGAGATTGGACCATAGCGCTCAGAGCATGCTAAAAGCCATGAAAGTAGCGCTATATAATAGCTATATTTTTTTTTCGTTTTCCGGACTCAAGTCGAAATAGGTTTTTGTTTTCTTTTCAACATTTACACATGTTTTTTTTTAGTTAAAAAGTTGTGTATAAATTTGTTATCACTAAACTTTAGTTTTCAGAGACAGTCGATAGTTGAAAATAATTTCCCTTTTCCCTTATCATTTAAAAATGTACATTCAATTTAGCAAATCTTTAAAAATAATTGGGAAATAGGCAAATTATAGGTTTAAAACCTATTGGCGAATCTAATTTATTTAATTTTTATCTAATCAAATATGTATTTAAAAAAAAGAGAGCTCGAGGTAAGTACGAGGTCAACTAACAATAACAATTTTAAAAAAATGGCCTTATCTTCTGATAGTTGTCCAGTCATATCCTGTTTGCAACAATAATTATGCTCTCTTTTAATTTGTACCTTTAGCTTACTTGTAAAATAATGAGACATCTGGAAATACTTGCTAAAGGTAGGCTATCTAAATAATTGTAGTTGTATTTTTACATAGCTTAATTCAACTCACTCTTATCTTCTTATCTTATATTTAGTCATGCATATTAACCTATGACCTAAATTCTGCTAAGTCACTGGTTTTCCCGGATGGCTCAGGCAACCCATTCCATGCTCTTATAGCACTAGAGAAGAAGGAGCATTTGTACAAATTTGTCCTAGCATATGGAACGATGAACGAGTCTGTCTGTCTGTCTTTCTTCAGTCTGCCTGGTAAAATAGTTTGAACATGTTATTTCTATCACCCCCATTCTCGGAGCAAATTGAACTTTGCACTTGTACTTAGACAGTACATGATTTAAAAAATATTCAATTAATTACTGGTCATTACTAATTTTGTTTGATACAAACAAGGAAACTATTCCTTCAGTGTTCAATGATATGGTTAAATATTGAAGGTTTTGTCCCTTTAAAGAATCGTACAGTTTATTTCTCCCACAGCTATTCTAGGATCAATTTTAATCTTTAAACAATTATTTATTTTACTTAACAAAACATCAATCAATTAAAAAAATGAATCAATTAATATTTAGTAATTAATTATTCTGTTTGATATCATAAAAGGGAAAATAACGTCTACATTTGGAGTGATTTAGTTATATATGTAGAATGGTTCCCCTTAGATAAGAGCGATTGAGCCAAAAGAGACGAGAACCCACTTTAGGTAGTGCTATTATCACAAGCGATGGGCATGCATATCACAATGGTGCATGCCGGGTAGGGAAAGCAGGAGTTGTCGTGAAAAACAACAACTACTTTCTATCTTATCAAAACAAGTCAGTCATAAAGGTCGACAACAAAACAAGTCAGTCATAAAGGTCGACAACAAAACAAGTCAGTCATAAAGGTCGACAACAAAACAAGTCAGTCATAAAGGTCGACAACAAAACAAGTCAGTCATAAAGGTCGACAACAAAACAAGTCAGTCATAAAGGTCGACAACAAAACAAGTCAGTCATAAAGGTCGACAACAAAACAAGTCAGTCATAAAGGTCGACAACAAAACAAGTCAGTCATAAAGGTCGACAACAAAACAAGTCAGTCATAAAGGTCGACAACAAAACAAGTCAGTCATAAAGGTCGACAAAAAAACAAAAAAAAGACTAAACGTTTGAACAGAGCTGGTTGCGAAGGAACCTAGGAACAATCTATTGAGATGGTGTTATCAACAGAGAAACTCTTGCACGGGCATTCATCCCCTGAGTGAAGTTTAAACATTTCCTTTAAACAAGGTGAGACACATGTACCAATGTCAGTCATAATGTGGAGGCCGAAAAGAACAAAGTGAAATCATGGCCGACCTTTTAGAACAGGGCGTCGCACCTTCTTGGAAAACCTAAAATCCCTGGACACCTGCTGAGATGACACTATGGTAGCCGTTCATGACCGATTTCTGTAAAGAACTTGTCGCCCTATGCGCGAACGGCGAGAGAAGGCCAAGGTCAAAGTAAGTCTAAGACTTTGGAAAAAAAAAAGGGGGGGGGGCGAGGGAGGGAGAACTTTTGACATTAATGTGCAGATAAGAAATAAATCCTGGGCGGTGACTTTTCTTCTTTACGCTTGTTGAATGTATTTCTTACACAAAATTACATTAACCCTACTGCTAACCATTAGATTAACCCTACTGCTAACCATTACATTAACTCTAATGGTAACCATTACATTAACCCTAACTCTAACCATTAAGTGAATCCTAACTTGACTACAGCATCTAATTGTAATTAAAAACCTAACCAAATAATCTAGACATGGTACACTGATAACACCATGAGAACAAATCTACAAATACAAATGACTCTATTAATACCATTAGTATGCGTGTGTTTGAAACGTCTACTAGACAGCTAGCAATAATTCTGTTTCAATGTCAATTCATTGTAATAATTAGTTTTAAAGGATGAAAATTTCGTGTGTATTAATTTATTTTAGCTGACAAAAAATGTGTAAACCGAAATTCGCTAATTATAATTGTATCCAACTTTTATTGTGCAGTGTATTATTATTAAGAACAATGAGGAAACCCAATTACACGCAAGATTTAGGGCTATAAATAGGTAGAGACTTTCTTTGTACGTTACATGCTATCTCTCTCGTGCGCGCTCGCTCGCGCTGCGCGAGCTTACTCGTGAGCAATGTATCGCTAGATGGCGCTCATATTTTTGAAAACATCAATAAATAATAATATTTTATTACAATAATTTATTTTTTTTTCCTTTGCCAAGGTTTACATAATGTAAAACATGATTAATATATGTTTATCGATTTAGTTTTGTAAAAAAAAAAAAAAAAACTTCTACTCTTGGGGGATGCTGCTAATTACAAAAGTATTTAAAAATAAGGACCGGGTATCCCCTTTTTTTTATATTAGCATCTCAATCAATACATAGGCGGATGGTTGAGAAAGATTTGGATTTTCCGAAAAATTTGTATAGATGACAAGCATTTTTCAACCAATATGTCTTCAGACATAATAACAGATTTCATTATTACTTTAAGTATGTTTTTATTTCTAAATACTTTAATGTACTAGATCTTGACTTGTTTATAATAGAATTACAATTCATTATTAGAATTATCTATTCACGGCTCGCGTGAGACAAACATGGTTTCATATAAGTTATATATATATTACCCATGATGTCTGTTTCACCTAGATCAGAGTTTCTCAAACTGAGGTATTCCCAAGTGGTCCGCGAGAGGGCCGAAAGAGAATTGCAAAAAAAAGTGAAATTGTATACAATTAAAATTTGAAAGAAACGTTTATCCGATGGTATAACTTGAATACTTGTCATTTCGTCCATCATTATTGTTGAATGTGTCTATTAGGTACTAGTCTAAAATGACGTAAATTGGGGACTTGAAGAAAGTCTTCACTTGAATATACACGACGGGGTGTTGAACCCTTGAGCGCGAGTACATACTTAAGATCTCTACCAACCAGGAACTGAAACCAATGTGGAATCAAGGATACCCTAACGTCTGCATGACGGGGAATTATAAAGAAGTTCCCGCCTTCTTGTTCTGTACCACGTGACTCTTTGACTCGAAATGTTTGCTCTCTGTGACGTGCATAAATACTCATTAAATGAACCTTATACCCAAGTCATTATTTTTTTTATTTTATTTTAAACCAATGTAGAATATTTGTATTACACAAATAACAAACTAGTGTTTAAGAGGGAAGACCATAGACTTATATATTATATCTAGACTGGAAACCGGAAATAAATTCTTATCCGCGATTGATCGATTCACAGACCTTTATATATATAGATTTTTATGTACGTAAACTCTTTTTTCAGGCTCTAAGGGGAGTCGCCTCAATCAATCTTTTCTGTCTTAGAAAAGTAATGATCTTTAGTTTTCAAAGTTTAGAAATAATGCAAAATCATTTCTCTGATATTCACGCAAATATATTAAACGTAGCCATTTCCTGTTTGTTTCCATTGAGATAATGTTTCTTCTTCTTCTTCTTGAAACTGTCAGGTAGAGTTGAGCCTTCAGCTCTTGGAACTCTAAGCCAGCAAAAGTGAATAAGAGTTCCCTCTCACTGGCCTGAAAGAGAACAGTGTACATTGTTCTGTCTGACGGGTGGGTCAGACTCGCGGCAACAGGCCGCGTACACTAAGACCCCCGCCATTTTCCTTTTTTCTATACCAGGCTAACCGTGCGGCACACGCCATTTATGTAACGGCCCCTTGAGGAACAGCGCCTGGATTTAACAAGGTTGTGGGAGCTTACTTTACTTCTTTTAATTACTTTACAAAACAACGCCTTAATCCAACTTTTAAAAACATTTTCACGACATTTTTTGCAGTGCTAAAAAATCTTCATGTCCAGTTTAGATATAATAGTATATATAAGTCAATGGGGAATACATATTAGGAACTCCAATTATTACGTAAACACAAGCGATGTTGCCCTGACGCGCTAGTGTGCAAATGTACATATTATACCAATATGTTACATCTCTCTTCTTTAAGTCAGAAAGTATATTTATCAGAATAACTAACAAACTAGTCAACTAAAAAGTCAATTCAGTTAATCACAAATCAAGTCAATAAACTCTCCAACAAATTTATTTTTTTTTACTTACATAATATACATTTATGTAGCTTTTTTTTTTAGGGGCATGTTTTGACTATATCAAGGGGTCCCCGGGTCACGTTATATAGTTATTCTCTCGTAGATATTCAGGTGTTCCTTACAATTTAGTTTTAATCCTTATCATTGCGTGGCTTTGATATTTTGTTTGTTTCTAAAGTGTTTTAAAGGCTAATTCAGCAATGAAGTTTACCCTGTCATAACCCAAACATCCTACATTGACCTAAAGAATAGCGGGGGATAAACGCGGACGTCTGTATTATATAAGATAAGATAAGAAAACTTAAATATAGTTCATGATAATTATGAAGATAGGAACAATGGGTCCAGGATTCGAATCTCTGTAGGATTGTGATTTTTTTCATTTTCATGACTTTAGTTGGAGAAAGTAAATGTTGGTCGTTGTGCTGGCCACATGACATCCTGCTCGTTAACCGTTGGTCAAAGAAACAGATGACCTTAACACCTATTCCTATAGGGAACGCAAGATCTGAAAGGACACCTACTACTACTTAAGTTATACTCTCTCTATCACTCTCTTTTTCTCTCTCTCTCTCTATATATATATATTTATATTACATTTTATCAGTGGCCTATCTAGGGATTTGGGGTCCCAGGGGCTTGACATCTTTAGGGGCCCTTGCATTTTGACATTCGACATAAGATAATGGCCTAATAATTAATGTAAAAACAAATTTTTGACACTAATTTGGGGGCCTCCTCAAGTGGGGGCTAGGTAGATTTTCAAATTTCTACCCCCCTCCCCCCCCCCCAATTTATTTTCAACATGTCTTTTAATGTAGTCGAAATTCCTGCATCAGGTAACTGTTTGTGTGTGTAGGCTAAATTTAAATATTCTCTTGTGCCTACAGTGCTTCTATGTTATAGCTCTGTCAATAATTCTCTTCATGGCCCAATCATGCGTTACACCACGATAAAGTCATGGAAAGATAACTCTTTTATTTCTGAATATCGGACTAGAGTTACCCCACGTAACTTTCGCGGCGACAGAGAGCACAGCTCAGAAAAAAAAGGCTGGGGGGGGGGAAGAACAAGTAATCTTTCTTTTTATACATTCTATATTTGACTACATTTATGAGTGTGTGTTTTTTTACACACGTCATTATATGGTGTCATTAAAATAGTTGCATGTTTTGTTTTTTTTTTTGTAGCTTTGTTTTGATTTTGCCCCTTCGTTTCCTAACCATGGTAACCGCTTCACATATATTTCGTGGAGTCAACAGGTCTTTTAATGTAGTTAAAATTCCTGCATCAGGTAACTGTTTATTTCTATCAGTCACATATTTCTGGGAAAATGTTACGCTTGAACTTCGCAAAATGGCTGTAAGCTTTGTTTGAGAACATTGGGATAACTATGGCGAAGCCCTGTACGTTGTTCTTACTCACGGAAGCACAGTCCTACATTCTGCTCAACAATAGGCTGCCTACATGACGATAAATAGCGGCATATGCTACAGCGTGGGTCGACAAGTTGTCTAATAAATAATAGCATGCTCCTAGTTTTGTGTCTGACGTCAGTGATCCTAGCACTTAATGTGTCTATGATTTACAAGCCTATGGTCTTGTAACTATGACGTCTTTAACGTTGGATGCAAATAATAGAGTAACAAATGTGTATTTCCTTCTCCAGTGTGTTTACTGCTATTGGCACACCATGCAGCAACTGAAATACAAGGTAACTGTTTTTTCAACACGCGTTCAGTAAGGAAAATATGTCTTTTGACATTAGTGTTGTAATGCGCTATTCATATAAACACAATTTTACAAAAGATGCTTAGGGTAAACTATACTAATGTCTATAAAGGCAATGGATTTGTTTAAGAGCGCCTTCCTGAGCCTTGGAAGAGGAATCATGCATAGCCCATGCGTACGGCCACCTGACTCCACCTTGCTGATGTGATTCAATGAAAAGCAGCAGCTGTCGGAGGGGTCAGAACAGTAAATGTTCCCAACGCCTATATGAAGAATAAAACTGTTATGATAGACCAACATGTATTTGGTAGACAGATTAAAAGTTGGACTTATTGTTGTTGGTCGTGTGAGTGCTATAAAACTAAAAATTCTTAAAACTAAAAATATATTTAATTCAACTTTCTGCACAATATTTACGGTGAAAGTTAACGTTTCCTGACATTGTTTTCTTGAGAATAAGATGACCATGAGATATCGAAGATTAGGGCGTTAGGCGGTTGGACCATCATTATAAAGTACTGGTACATTACTTTCAAAGACATGGCTTTTAAAAGCGGTCTTTCATCAATGTTGCACAAATTCATTAAGTGTTTAACTTTACAACGTACATGTCTAATTATTCTTCTAATTTAAAGGTTCAATTGAATAATTAATATTTATCTTCTGTTGAGCATAGAATGTACTGAAAAAATGATTTATATTTTGTCTTCTATTGAGCATGGACTGTAGACAAAATTGATTAATATTTCTTCTATTGAGCATAGACTGTACTGAAGACTTCAAAACATGTGAAGATACTTACAAAAAGAATATTCTTGGTCCTCTGAATTCACAAACAAGCAAAGCGAATGACATTTGCAGGTAATATAATTATTATTGAAAATAGTTGACACAAAACATGTTTCCATTAGTTCATGATACCTCTGTGTGGCATTTTACGTCTCGTGAGACGATCTTTTCCCTTTGCAACTTCTTGTGTGACTAAAGAGGCCAATCCTTGATACACAGCTGCGATCACAGGCTGGGCATATGATGATACACTGAAGTAGAAACCGTCTTCGGTGTTCATGACAGCAAAATATTCACCGAGATTTCAAACCAAAATCAGATTTTTGCATTGTATTCAATTTTTGGTGGTCGTAGTTTTGCAATGGAAGTATAAACTTTTTTAATACTGGTCATTATCCATTGTGCCAAACCTGGTTAGAAGTTATGTTTAGGACTGAAAAATATGATTGTACGTGTGTGTGAAGTGCCGAACTAACCGATTGGCAACACAAGCTATAGTTTGGGGGCTCAAAGAAATAGTTAGCACTAACATATAATATTTGGATTTGCTAAAAGTCTGAAAGGGCCCCATATCTCAAATAGCTTGAGGCCTTCTCAAGTCTAAATACGGCACTATGCGCGTGCTACAAAAGAGAGCAAATATGGAGAAACACTAAAGTTAAAATATTCCGTTGGCTTTTTTTTTTCTCTACTGGAACAGCTAAAGAAATCATTCTTTTCGATAAACTCTTATTAAGCCCTGAGATATACTTTGTAAAAGAACGATCTACATACTGCCCCAGAATAGTGATTAAAAGACACACTATATGGAAAATTTGAAACCTCTGTGCAAATAATCGCATGATATCGGACGCTATTTGAAATCTCCAATTTATCAAAGAGAACAAAAAAAAAATATGATTAGTATTTAAAACTCTAATTGTGTTGTAAATACTTCTACAATACTTGAAGTCGAATATATAAGTTGTAAAGTGCTTGGCTTCCAAACCGAGTGATCTAGGACTCAGATCTCGCTGAAGACAGTGAATTTCGAGATCTAAGGACGCCCTTGAGTACAACCGACTCTATTGCTTACCTGACATTAGTTGGGGAGATTAAAGGCGCTTGGTCGTTGTGCTTGCCACATGACACCCTTGTTAACCGTCGGCTATATATCATCTGCCCTAAGTATAGAATCTATCTGTAAGTTATCCAACAATTAGCTGACTCAACATCAGAACTTTTTTTTTTACATTTGTATCCTAATATTGTCGTAGATCTAATACTTCTTTGTTCTCTCTATGTACAGAGTCATTGTGGAGCTCCAACAATGTCTTTCTGCTCTAACTTGCTCCATTCCACCAGAGGCCAAGACAGAGACTCTAGACAAGTATAGGAAAGGATTGCTTAAACGAAACTATTCATGTGGTATGTTTATTGATGTAATTACTAATTGATTAATAAGTAAGTAAAATAAAGTACTTCTTTCTTAAAATACTTTAAAATGCAAGCTCCTTGTTTTCCGACTTTTTCACTTGATCGGAACAAATATTTTAAAAACAAGAAAAAACATAAAAATACTTTTTAAAAAAAGCTTATAAGAAGTCTAATTGTATCAGATTGTATAGATCTAGACCAACAACAATAAGTAAATAATTCTGCGAAATTTAAGCTACATCCGGATTGGGTGTCGGAGAAATTAGGTATACAAACGTTTACCAGAAAGACAGAAGAGTCTTGAGAAGTTGACATTAAGCTTTGTTAATACGCTCAAGAAGCAGTCCAGTTTATAGAGGTCGCGAATCCTTTTTAATGTGCTCTTTTTTTTTCAAAGCTTATATTAGCTCCCTTTGTTTGTCTGGTACAAATCTTGTACACGTCTTTTCTCCCACTTCCCATTCTCAGATCAAGTTGAAATTTTGCAAATTTATTTATATTTATTGTCGATGACAACACACGAAACAAATGCATAACCAATTAGATAAATAGTTAACGGTGATTAATAGGTTATTTTTCCACTATATAGATTAAAGTTCCTCTATCAGACCTTGCGATCTGTAGGTATTCCCCAGGTGCCCATTAGAGAAAAATCCCAGTCGTCCCCAGGGTTCGAACCACGGACGCCGTTCGGAAGCCAAGCCCATTACCGCTCAGCCACAGCGCCTCCACTATATAGATATAGGGAGATAAGTAAGGCAGTAATGAGATATAAAGAAGTTATTGTGCTGTTTTTTCTTTGTTGTTTTTTAATGTATTTTTTCTTTTTACAATTTGCTTGTTTTATAGTAGAGCGATGGTGTTTGACATGTTTTGGATGCAATGTTAGATTTATTTTAATTGTTAGCCATATTTTTTAACGTACCGTTATTCACGAAAGCCTCTTGGCGGCATAAGTGGTATTCTTGGGTTGCGAAAGTTATGGGATCAAGCAAGTTAACGAAAGGCAAATGTAATGCATGAATTTATGTCATTAATTGTATTTTTCATTATAAAGTATTAATTGAAAATACCTTATTATGTCACAGATCCATACGCTGAACTAACACACCCTGTACAAGGTACGATCATATTTATCTGATCAATCTTTAAGTAATATAATAGAACTAGGTAATTAGCACCTATCCAAAGCTCGCTAAGCGAGAAATAAAGATACTGACGACGAAGTCAAATTATGTTCATAACTATGAATTTATTTATAATTATAGACATTTATTTAAAGAATATAGATAAAAGCATATTATTTGTAATTGTATTTAATTTTGCTCAAATAAAAGACACTATGTTGTTAGTTTTAATCTAATGTTTTTATCATATCTCTTTAAGAGTCTCAGTGTTAAGCAGTGTTTAATCTTCTAAATATGAACCGGAACAATAGTTTAAATTGTTTTTATTTTGATTCAAAACTATTTTTATGTTAATTTTTTTTCCTTTCCATCAAGACAGAAACCCCAAAATTTACCCAAAAGGGTAAGTATTTTTTATTTTTTTGCACTCTTGATTTCCTTGACATATGTATTCGGTTCAGTATGCTTAGCTATATCAGTAAATATGGGAATCTTGCTAAGAGTTATAGGTTCATCCATTGTTTAAGATATAGCAATATGCGCTAGTTTTATATTTTATATGTTTTATTTAATGTTTTATAGCTATTTCCTTTTAAATAAATACTTTTTTATAAACCTTGGTCTGATAAACATAAAAACGTAAGGACTTTTTAAACCCAATATGTAATAATTGTCTGATTCAGATTTTTACTCTTTGAACAGAAAAACCCACACATATTTACAAGTCTAACAACGGTAAGAGATATTTATTTTTTTCAAAATATCCATATCCATAAACTGTGTATGTTTAAAATCAAAGCTGAATCTGCTTCTGATAAAATTTCAAACTTTTAAATAAAAGCACATTGTTTTATTTAAGTGTGATTGGCGTTGAGCCTATAAAACATAAAAAATATATAAAAGCATATAGCACTTTGATCATGTATATGGGCAGCATAACTAAGAACACTAACCTTAGGACTAGTTCCTTGAGATTGAACTTGAGTGGCCAAAAGGCAAGAAATTGAACGCTACATCTCGTCGTATGCATTACATTTAGGAGATCTTGTTGATATTATAGAAATAAACTATTTAAATAATGTATGATCTTTTTGATGATACTATTTATTTTTTTCATAAAGATACTAGGGCTAATTGAGCAATAATCTCAATAAGCCATTCTGAAGAATTTGACTTTTATCACAGTAATATTTAAATTTAGAAATTTATTATAATAGTAGCAATGTCTTCAATTCCGATTCCATGTCTCGTAATCCACACCAAACGATTCAATGTTCTCCTTTTCTTTGCTCGTTCTCAATTCATTTCTTTAGCATGTTTGCCTGTGTAACCTTTGTTTTTGTTTAGCATGTTGGCCTGTGTAACCTTAGTTTATGTTTAGCATGTTTGCCTGTGTAACCTTTGTTTTTGTTTAGCATGTTTGCCTATGTAACCTTTGTTTTTGTTCAGCATGTTTGCCTGTGTAACCTTTGTTTTTGTTTAGCCTGTTTGCCTGTGTAACCTTTGTTTTTGTTCAGCATGTTTGCCTGTGTAACCTTTGTTTTTGTTCAGCATGTTTGCCTGTGTAACCTTTGTTTTTGTTTAGCCTGTTGGCCTGTGTAACCTTTGTTTTTGTTTAGCATGTTTGCCTGTGTAACCTTAGTTTATGTTTAGCATGTTTGCCTGTGTAACCTTAGTTTATGTTTAGCATGTTTGCCTGTGTAACCTTTGTTTTTGTTTAGCATGTTTGCCTATGTAACCTTTGTTTTTGTTCAGCATGTTTGGCTGTGTAACCTTTGTTTTTGTTCAGCATGTTTGCCTGTGTAACCTTTGTTTTTGTTTAGCCTGTTTGCCTGTGTAACCTTTGTTTTTGTTCAGCATGTTTGCCTGTGTAACCTTTGTTTTTGTTCAGCATGTTTGCCTGTGTAACCTTTGTTTTTGTTTAGCCTGTTTGCCTGTGTAACCTTAGTTTATGTTTAGCATGTTTGCCTGTGTAACCTTTGTTTTTGTTTAGCCTGTTTGCCTGTGTAACCTTTGTTTTTGTTTAGCCTGTTTGCCTGTGTAACCTTTGTTTTTGTTTAGCATGTTTGCCTGTGTAATCTTTGTTTTTGTTCAGCATGTTTGCCTGTGTAACCTTTGTTTTTGTTTAGCATGTTTGCCTGTGTAACCTTTGTTTTTGTTTAGCCTGTTTGCCTGTGT
The DNA here is from genome assembly GCF_947242115.1 of Biomphalaria glabrata. Lineage (NCBI taxonomy): Eukaryota > Metazoa > Mollusca > Gastropoda > Planorbidae > Biomphalaria > Biomphalaria glabrata. The sequence goes on along the minus strand of NC_074714.1, from coordinate 24,052,217 downwards.
AACCTTTGTTTTTGTTTAGCATGTTTGCCTGTGTAACCTTTGTTTATGTTTAGCATGTTTGCCTGTGTAACTTTTGTTTTTGTTTAGCATGTTTGCCTGTGTAACCTTTGTTTATGTTTAGCATGTTTGCCTGTGTAACCTTTGTTTTTGTTTAGCATGTTTGCCTGTGTAACCTTTGTTTTTGTTTAGCCTGTTTGCCTGTGTAACCTTTTTTTTGTTTAGCCTGTTTGCCTGTGTAACCTTTGTTTTTGTTTAGCATGTTTGCCTGTGTAACCTTAGTTTATGTTTAGCATGTTTGCCTGTGTAACCTTTGTTTTTGTTTAGCATGTTTGCCTATGTAACCTTTGTTTTTGTTTAGCATGTTTGCCTGTGTAACCTTAGTTTATGTTTAGCATGTTTGCCTGTGTAACCTTTGTTTTTGTTCAGCATGTTTGCCTGTGTAACCTTTGTTTTTGTTTAGCCTGTTTGCCTGTGTAACCTTTGTTTATGTTTAGCATGTTTGCCTTTGTAACCTTTGTTTTTGTTTAGCATGTTTGCCTGTGTAACCTTTGTTTATGTTTAGCATGTTTGCCTGTGTAACCTTTGTTTTTGTTTAGCATGTTTGCCTGTGTAACCTTTGTTTTTGTTTAGCCTGTTTGCCTGTGTAACCTTTGTTTATGTTTAGCCTGTTTGCCTGTGTAACCTTTGTTTTTGTTTAGCATGTTTGCCTGTGTAACCTTTGTTTATGTTTAGCATGTTTGCCTGTGTAACCTTAGTTTATGTTTAGCATGTTTGCCTGTGTAACCTTTATTTTTGTTTAGCATGTTTGCCTTTGTAACCTTTGTTTTTGTTTAGCATGTTTGCCTGTGTAACCTTTGTTTTTGTTTAGCATGTTTGCCTGTGTAACCTTTGTTTTTGTTAAGCATGTTTGCCTGTGTAACCTTTGTTTTTGTTTAGCCTGTTTGCCTGTGTAACCTTTGTATTTGTTTAGCATGTTTGCCTGTGTAACCTTTGTTTTTGTTTAGCCTGTTTGCCTGTGTAACCTTTGTTTATGTTTAGCATGTTTGCCTGTGTAACCTTTCTTTATGTTTAGCATGTTTGCCTGTGTAACCTTTGTTTTTGTTTAGCATGTTTGCCTGTGTAACCTTTGTTTTTGTTTAGCATGTTTGCTTGTGTAACCTTTGTTTTTGTTTAGCATGTTTGCCTGTGTAACCTTTGTTTATGTTTAGCCTGTTTGCCTGTGTAACCTTTGTTTATGTTTAGCATGTTTGCCTGTGTAACCTTTGTTTTTGTTCAGCATGTTTGCCTGTGTAACCTTTGTTTATGTTTAGCATGTTTGCCTGTGTAACCTTTCTTTATGTTTAGCATGTTTGCCTGTGTAACCTTTGTTTTTGTTTAGCATGTTTGCCTGTGTAACCTTTGTTTTTGTTTAGCATGTTTGCTTGTGTAACCTTTGTTTTTGTTTAGCATGTTTGCCTGTGTAACCTTTGTTTATGTTTAGCATGTTTGCCTGTGTAACCTTTGTTTTTGTTCAGCATGTTTGCCTGTGTAACCTTTGTTTTTGTTTAGCATGTTTGCCTATGTAACCTTTGTTTATGTTTAGCATGTTTGCCTATGTAACCTTTGTTTATGTTTAGCCTGTTTGCCTGTGTAACCTTTGTTTTTGTTTAGCATGTTTGCCTGTGTAACCTTAGTTTATGTTTTGCATGTTTGCCTGTGTAACCTTTGTTTTTGTTCAGCATGTTTGCCTTTGTAACCTTTGTTTTTGTTTAGCCTGTTTGCCTGTGTAACCTTTGTTTTTGTTTAGCATGTTTGCCTGTGTAACCTTTGTTTCTGTTTAGCATGTTTGCCTGTGTAACCTTTGTTTTTGTTTAGCATGTTTGCCTGTGTAACCTTTGTTTTTGTTTAGCATGTTTGCCTGTGTAACCTTTGTTTATGTTTAGCATGTTTGCCTGTGTAACCTTTGTTTTTGTTTAGCATGTTTGCCTGTGTAACCTTTGTTTTTGTACGCTATTAGTTAACGAATAATAGACCCTGTATTTTAATTTGAGATTTACAAACACTTGTTGTAGTTATTTAAAGCGTCATTACAGTAAAAACTGCTAGCACGGTAAAACTTCTATAGAGCCGCGTAAAACTACTTAACATTAGAACTTCGTAAAATTCTAGACATTTAGAGACACCTAAAACTTCTTGACCGTTAGAGCCTCGTAAAAAATTCTAGACATTTAGAGCCTTCTTAACCCTTTCGACATTTGGAGCCTCATAAAACCGAGACATTTAAAACCTCGTAATAATTCTAGACATTGTGAGTCTCGTTAATCTCCTCCCTCGTCGTTCGGCACATTGGGCGGCAAGCCGCCTCCACAAAGATCTGTCACTGGCAATGTCTGAAGTCTCCTCTCACCTGTTGTCCACTATTCTGAGGTCCTCCATGAAAGTGTGGCGCCAAAGTTTACGAGGACGCCCCTGTTTGGTCTTTCCTCGTTTAGGACTCCATTTTATCGCTACTCTTGGTATGCATATTTCATTTTGTCGGACATGTCACGCAAACAACTCACTCCAAAAATCCGTCTTAGCCATTTTTGTTGAGCCATATTTAGTCTTTTCTCAATTTAGGCAGATGACATCCATGTCTCGCATGCATATGTTGCTGTTGGGATGACGATTGTGTTAAGAAAGTGTATTTTCGTCTCAAGTCCATTTAGAGCCTTGTAAAAATTATGGTACTAAAGGACAACATTCCCACATCCCAGACTTTTGTTACATTCACATTGTTACGGACACAATGATGCTTGCTTTGATGAAAAAGCATTCAAAAAAAATGTTCATGCTTTGTTTCCTAGAATGCACTGTAAACTTAAGTACCTGCAAGGAAGAATACATGGAAAATATATACAAAAACAGTGGTCAAAATGATCCGAGTAAAAAGTTACAAATTCAAGCCGAAGCTTGCAGGTAAGTGACAATGTTAATGTGTTGTGTAGATTTCATTGTTTATGCAATCTTCACTACTTAATGAATTTTAGTCTGAACGCTGCTTTTTTTTTTAATAAGTGAAATGCTTTTTAAATTTATCTATCTATCTATCTATCTATCTATCTTTCTGTCTATCTTTCTGTCTGTCTCTCTATCTGTCAATGTCTTTTTCTCATTTTTCTTATGCCATATGCTACATAATCCTAAAAGAACTATTTTAACTCTAATGCTCCTGTGTGTATTGTATCAGGACTGCCCAAACATACGTTACATGTACGAGACAATGTGGTGAGCACCATTCTATGGAAGCAGTAAGTACAAATTTTGAGCTTCATACCTGTCTCAATGTCTATTTCTCTTCTTTACTTTTATCTTTATATCTTTCTCATTCTTTTCTTTTTTTCTTTTACCTATTTAGTTTTCCCTGAGCATTTTTTTTTCTTTTGAGTCATATTGGCTTTCTTCTTTATCAACAAAACTCTAATTTTTTTACTGTCTTCTCTCTCTTTCTCTCTTTTACTTTCTCTCTTTCTCTCTCTTTCTCTGTTTTTCTCTCACTTACTTTCGTTTCTCTATTTCTCTTTCTCTCTCTCTTTCTCAATGTGTTTTTTTTCTCTCTCTCTTTCTCACTCTCTCTGTTTCTCTCCCTTTCTCTCTCTCATACTCTCTCTTTATCTTTTTGTTTCTGTTTCTCTCTGTTTCTCTCTTTTTCTCTCTCTTTCTTTCTTTTCTTTGTTTCTCTTTTATCTCTCTTTTTCTTTCTGTTGTTGTTATTCACTCTTCTGTTTCTATCTCTTTTATCATTGTGTTTCTCTCCTTCAGTTTCTCTCTCTCTATATATACCATTCTTTCACTACATCTTACAGTATTGATACATTGGACTAGAGAAATATATTTTCACCCTTAGTTAAACTTTTGTTTTGTTTCTCTCAATTATTTTTTGTCTATTTTGTTTTGTTTAAACTTTGTTTTGAAGTTTTAGGACAGTATTCGAATTTTCGTATTAACATTGAGTAATTGTTATCGACAGACAGCAAACGTGTGTAGGGAGATGACCCAGAGAAATATTTCATGTGGTCAGTTGTTTTTCTTACATTATCTTGTAATAGGCCTACCTTTAGAATAAATTTGTTTCTATTGACCTTCATTTTCCCATTCATTTTTCTTATCATCTATTCTCTCTCTCTCTCTCTCTCTCTCTCTTACTCAATTTTCCTCCCATTGTATATTTCGCTACGTATTATAAGTTATGTGATTTTAGTGTAAATTCTGCCTTAAAATGAAATTGGAAATTTTTATCCTTATTCTTCTTGTATTATATACAACTTCTATCCCTAAAAATTTTAGTTATTTTCAAAAAATATATTACTTGCATATTTCTTCTAACTGTGGTCATTTTGTCCTTTCTCTTCTGACCTGTGGTATTCTCATCAGAGCTAATCCTTTGCGACACCAAGACAACGTTTAATTCTGCGCCTGGATACACACATACATTACGTGTCCTGATTAATGCCGTCCTTTTATCTGTCGTCTGTACTGCAATATAGATCAATCCTGGGCCTCGATTCAAGTACAATTTATACATGTCAGTGATTTTGTTGACCTAGATCAATGTCCATGTGACAGGGAAGAATAGAGAGACATAAGAATGAGAGTAAGACTGAGTTGTTGTCTTGAAGATCAGTTGTCAATATTAGCTCGTTTAATATAACAATGGGGTATGTTGTTATTTATGGATAACTTCCATAAACGCTTAATCCCCAAGCCTAGGTTCCTATATTTTCGTTGTTTTTCCATTATTGTTATTATTATGTTATAAACGAACGAGTATTCATTCTCTGGCGTTGCCAGGGTCGAATTTCGTTAAAGAGAAACACAATTTATTGTCGTGTCTTTATGTGTCCAGGACTTTCCTGGTGATGTAGCAGGTTTGATGCAGTACCGCTCTCTTACGGGCAATGAGAATGTTCCTAGGAATGTTATTATTTTTATTATTATTTGCATTATTTAAAGACATTACTTTTGGACTAGTCTTAAAGATGCGTTTAAACTGAAAATATATCTTGTTAGTGCTTAAATTATTTTTTGCTCACTTTTATCCAAATCGATTGATTCTGAAACAAATGATAAACCAATTTATGTGGATCTTTGTAACTGCAAACTCCTTTTTGAGTTTAGTAAATATGCGTCATTCTCTCTTTGAATAATATTTTTGTGGATTATTTTTGTTAAATAGCTTATTTAACAATGTTTTTACCCTTTTGAAAATATTGAAGCATTTTGTATTCTTAAAGAATTAATGAATGCTACTAATCGACCTGTGGCGTAGCATACGCCCCTATTTAGCAGGGCCACTGCAACCTATGAGACCGCAGTGGGTCCCGCACTTTCATAGGCCACGCGCTAATTCTATGTGCAAATTATTAAATTACTCTATTTTTATAACTTTTAACAGTTTCCCGCGGCCTCCTAATTTACCAAGAGCTCCTGGAAATCTCCTGAAATTGCAAAATATACGAAAAAGTCCTGGAAATATCCGGAAATTATTAAAATCTTTTGAAAACTCATACAAATCTCCTGAAATATAGACAAAAATTGTCATTTATGGTGTCCTTCAATATGGAAAACGCCAATCCTACTCGCGCTTAAAAAAACCCGGCATTATACAAAGCCGTAATTGTGGATTATGGTGAAAGAAGCTTCTCGCCCCTCAAACTAATGAAGAATTACTTGAGGGTTAGAGAGTCGGGGTGTGTACATGTCCCGCATGGTCGGGCGACAAAGAGAATTATATATTAAAAAAACGCATACAAATTCAATCATTCTTTCATTCTGTTGTTATCATTCTGTAACATATCAATACTTGTGACAGCAATTTTAAACTTATGTCATAAAATTGCCAAATTCTCTTTTTTTTGTTTCTGTAAATGATTTAAGCTATATTAAATTTTAAATATTTATAATAAGGTGGCTTTAGTATACAAATTTACATATTTTTTTTTATTTCTGTAGCAAAAAAAAAAACATGTTAAAAGTACATGGTGGCATAATTAATTGTACTTGCTTACTATAAATTTGGCATTTAATTTTGTCTTTGCATATTACTTTTAAATATGTGACATTCCAAGTATCCATTGTTTGAAATTCTATTTATTTTTGTCTAGTCAAAATAGTTGGTGCATGAGTCATGTAAAACGTATACAATTGTATATACATCCCAGTACCAAGAACAAAAAGATATTTGTAGAGGTCCATGATTGCAGCTACTTTACTTGGTTCTTTTTGTAAAGTCCTACCACTGACCTATGTTTTCTTGTTGTCTTTGTGGCTATTTAAAAATGTTCACATTTAAAATCTACCATTACGCTGAACGTGCGCTCAGTAAGCAGAGTGCACACATTGTATAGATCTAGTTGTCACTGCTCTATCGCCACCTTAGGCAATCACTATATAGCCAGTCTGTTGAGAATTTATGTAACCGCAAATTGAAATGGCTACCCACTAAACAAAGATAGTAAACAAATCAATTCAAGACATATGAATAAAAGAAAGGTATAGTAAATAAATACATTTGGATTTAAAACCTTAAAGTTACAGATCAGTTAGCTATAGACTTATATATTATATCTAGACTGGAAACCGGAAACAAATTCTTATCCCCCATTGATCGATTCACAGACCTATATATAGAGAGATTTTTATGCACGTAACTCTTTTTCAAGCTCTAATGGAAGTCGCCCCAATCAATCTGTCTTAGAAGAGTAATGATCTTTAGTTTTCAAAATTTAGAAATAATGCAAAATCATTTCTCGGATTTTCTTTAGAATAGGCTATTAGTCAGAGAACTATATATTCAGGCTAATATATGAAACAAAGCCATTTCCTGTTAGTTTCCATTGAGATAATGTTTCAAAATTCTAGATCGAAATAATTCATGTCTGTTGATTTTAATCATCTTATGTACATTTAAATAGATTGATTACCCAGATCTTTCTAGATTACGTATCTAAAAATTGCAAAATAATAATTATGAGACGAGAGTACTGTTATTTTTTATGTTCAGTTACTAGATCTAAATTAAATTATATGTTACATAGGTTAGGGCTGAAAAAAAAATATTTCTTATAATTAATTTACAAAACAACGCCCATAGACATAAATAAATATAGACTGGCCGAAGGAAGTAACTTCATGTAACTTGAAAACATGTATATCTATTGTATTCGGATTTCCAAATTATGAAAAATTGCATGATCTTCATTCTTAGAGATTAAACAAAATTACACTGCCTCCTTATTTACAATATATATAGGTCTGTGGCTGAAATAGATATGAATACTTAACTTTTATACTGCTCATAAATGCTATATAATAAAGTATAGAAAATTGCAAGTCACAAATTTTCGTTTCATAAAACTCTTTAATCGGCCAGTCTATATTTATGTATGTCTATGACAACGCCTTGTTTCAACTTTTTAAACAATTTTCGCGATATTTTTTGTAGTGTTAAAAGATCTCCATATCCAGTCTAGATATAATATATATATATAAGTCTATGCATTTACCTAATACAAATTGTCGTTGCAATAATTATTTTTTTTTAATATTGCACAATATGGTTTTAGGGATTTCCTATTTAAATGCGCTTTAATGGTTTTATATATAGTCGTATTGTTACATCATGGGTTATAATTTTCATATTTGCATATATCATGTACATTGATGCTGAGCTGCTAATCTTATGTTTCATAATTACATTTACATATAAGGCTGTGTTATTTTTTATATAATACAATGCATGTAGATTTTTAGTTTAACCCAGCAGTCGACTGTGACAAGAAACTGTTGTAAATGGAGTACATCCCAGAGCAAGCTTCTGTGTTCACTATAAGCCAATGTATAGTATTATTTATTACTGACATAGATCATCTTCTAGTTATATTGCAATACATGTGTGTGTGTGTGAGTCTGGAAAAGCCATTGTCATATAGCCAAACAGATACAGTTTATTTTCCAAAAAAAAATAATCAGAATTTCTTAGCCCGAAATTAAGTAGTACATCTGCAATATATTACAAGCAACCAATTATTAACTACTGCTTTTTGTAAGAGGGCTGGAAGGCTAACATTGTTTCTGTTATATTCAGTTGTTGTTTTTTTTATGTGCCTTTATTTTTGTATGTACAATTCAAAACAAGTTTTACTTATGAAGAAAATGAATATGAATACATATGTGTATGTACATCGTGTGCTAGAAATGAATTCTGTCATATCGGTGTCCTGTATCTCTGGGCTTTGTGGTGGGGCGAACGTTATCATTAACTGCACGGCCTCAATTCCAGTCATCTTTTGTTTTTTGCTAGTTTGTCGCTGCCATGGTTTAAGCTATCTACTTCAAGTCATCTTTTGTTTTTTGCTAGTTTGTCGCTGCCATGGTTTAAGCTATCTACTTCAAGTCATCTTTTGTTTTTTGCTAGTTTGTCGCTGCCATGGTTTAAGCTGTCTACTTCTAGTCATCTTTTGTTTTCTGCTAGTTTGTCGCTGCCATGGTTTAAGCTATCTACTTCAAGTCATCTTTTGTTTTCTGCTAGTTTGTCGCTGCCATGGTTTAAGCTGTCTACTTCTAGTCATCTTTTGTTTTCTGCTAGTTTGTCGCTGCCATGGTTTAAGCTATCTACTTCAAGTCATCTTTTGTTTTTTGCTAGTTTGTCGCTGCCAGGTTTTAAGCTATCTACTTCAAGTCATTTTTTGTTTTCTGCTAGTTTGTCGCTGCCATGGTTTAAGCTATCTACTTCAAGTCATCTTTTGTTTTCTGCTAGTTTGTCGCTGCCATGGTTTAAGCTATCTACTTCAAGTCATCTTTTGTTTTCTGCTAGTTTGTCGCTGCCAGGGTTTAAGCTATCTACTTCAAGTCATCTTTTGTTTTCTGCTAGTTTGTCGATGCCATGGTTTAAGCTGTCTACTTCTAGTCATCTTTTGTTTTTTGCTAGTTTGTCGCTGCCAGGGTTTAAGCTGTCTACTTCTAGTCATCTTTTGTTTTCTGCTAGTTTGTCGCTGCCATGGTTTAAGCTGTCTACTTCTAGTCACTTTTTGGTTTTTGTTAGTTTATCGCTGCCAGGGTTTAAGCTGTCTACATCTAGTCATCTTTTGTTTTTTGCTAGTTTATCGCTGCCAAGGTTTAAGCTGTCTACTTCTAGTCATCTTTTGTTTTCTGCTAGTTTATCGCTGCCAGGGTTTAAGCTGTCTACTTCTAGTCATCTTTTGTTTTTTGCTAGTTTGTCGCTGCCAGGGTTTAAGCTATCTACTTCAAGTCATCTTTTGTTTTCTGCTAGTTTGTCGCTGCCAGGTTTTAAGCTGTCTACTTCTAGTCATCTTTTGTTTTTTGCTAGTTTGTCGCTGCCAGGGTTTAAGCTGTCTACTTCTAGTTATCTTTTGTTTTCTGCTAGTTTATCGATGCCTGGGTTTAAGCTGTCTAATTCTAGTCATCTTTTGTTTTCTGCTAGTTTATCGCTGCCAGGGTTTAAGCTGTCTACATCTAGTCATCTTTTGTTTTTTGCTAGTTTATCGCTGCCAAGGTTTAAGCTGTCTACTTCTAGTCATCTTTTGTTTTCTGCTAGTTTATCGCTGCCAGGGTTTAAGCTGTCTACTTCTAGTCATCTTTTGTTTTTTGCTAGTTTGTCGCTGCCAGGGTTTAAGCTGTCTACTTCTAGTCAATTTTTGTTTTCTGCTAGTTTATCGCTTCCTGGGTTTACGCTGTCTACTTCTAGATGTCAGACATTTTTTTCTCATTTCTTTACTTTGTGATAGAATCTCTTATAGAAGTGATTTCTCTACTTTTGAAAGAAAATTTAATATTTTTTTTTAGGGTTTGTTTTTTCATTCTCAATTGTTGTTTTTCTCATAAAAATATACTGTCAATGTTTTAATAGATGTATTTTTTTTATTTCTCATATTATTACTTACTGAGTGTGCTATTTCGTTTTAGCTTGTTTTCTTTGTGAAGAATTGCTTGTTGTTTTTTTGTTTTTAGTTTCTGTTCTATAACACAGAATTAAAAGGGATTTTTTAAAAATTTAATTGCGATCTTATGTCAAGCTTACCTCTATGGATGGCAAACTTGTAAATGCAATAATTTACGAAGGTTTTGTTTTTTAATTCATAAACTGTAAATTATCACAATAAAATCTTTATCTTTCAATTTGATCTAAAATATTGAAATCTTATGTTTAATTTGTTGATTAAATTATATATATTATATTATATATATTATATTTGCAAAATAAATTTACAATAATTTTAATTTTAGTATCTGGTGTTTTATTTCAATAAAAGTTATAATTTAAAGACGAATTAATTTTCAAATCCTTCTTTCGTTTATCCTTTTGTTCTGTCCTACGATTCTTATTTTTTTCCCCTTTTTTTCTTTAATAGTGTCCAACTTTTCAGAAAGTAGGAAAAACTAATTTCGTATACACTGTCTTGTTTATCAAACTTCGCGCTGTTTGTTGCTTTGATCGATAAGTGTGAGGATATTGATTCTAACTCCTCCATTTTGAATCCAGTCCGCCCCTGATTGCGATATGTATGTATAATAGATTAAACATTATTTTGTTATGTATGCATAGCAGATTTGATAGCGCATAAAAGACACTCCATTTTCGTAACAATACGAACATCTAATGTTAACACAGGATGTTGTGAATGGAAAGAGTATACTTACTTCTGTAGTGGTGACTACTAAAAGCGTGTAAATCACAAAATGTGACAAAATATTTCTCAACTAAAAAAAAGTGATTACTTTATATAATCTTAAAATAACTTTACAAGGAAGTTTTAAGCAGAACTTTCTTATTTAATGTAATGGGAAAACAAAATTTCCCTGAATGTCTTACTTGGAAGAATTCTGTGTCTAGTTTGAAGGAGAAGTTTAAAATGTCTGTTCTGGGAAGTTTTACCTGACGTAACTGTACAATAGGAAACTAGAGCTAAAATAGACATACACGGAGAACGGCTTTTGTTTGCGTTAAATGTGGCAAAATATGTAGGTCACAGATTGGTTTGCGTGGCCATGTGAAACACTACATTCATTCATAATATTCGGAGTCAAAGACAATGAGTATCTATATAAATGTGAACTAGATCAGACAAGATTGAAACTTGTGTTTTTAAAATGCTACCAAACACAAGTAGTTCCAGAAAGAAGGAGTTAGGAACAGATGGTAGGACAAAAAGCACCTCTTCACCAGTCACCATCCAATCTTCAATAAAGAAGCAGAGCGAAGAAAAAAGACAATCCAAAATGATTGAGACTTGTTACTCGGTAGGTATTTCTGTAAATCAATATCAACTAAATGTTGAGTAGACCGTGTAGAGAGCAGTGATAATGAATTGTTTTTATGAGGATTTAATGACTGTAGATTGGAATGAAAAGATCAGCATTGTTTTTAAATATCCCCTTGGCCCTTTCTACTTTCTCTACTATGTGAATGTTTGTTGACATGGTGAATGTTTGTGGACATCGTGAATGTTTGTTGACTATACCTGTTGCTGCCCCACATCTCCTAAAGAAACGGGTTAATTTGTTGACTTATTGAGTTCAACTAGCAAACGCAATCGACGACTACTATCTCTCTTTATAATGATGACGTTGTTACTAAATATAAACATTGTACAAAACAGTTCATTTTAGAAGGAAACGACACTTAGTTGAAATCTTGTTCCCATTTAAAAAAAAACAAACTTGGTGACGCAAAAGAAAAACAGTGCTGAGATAAGAGAGATTACAATCAGCAAACACAAACAAAGAAAATTGAGAGCATAAGATATGGCTTCAACAGCACTCTTCTGTTGGATAGAAGAAAGTCACCAAATACTACAGTAGCAGGGAGCATGTCAAGTGAATGTTCAGAACTGTACTTGGTTCATTAATGCTGATATTTAATTAGAAACAATACTATAGACATTCTTACAGCCAAAAGAGAGGAGGGTCGGGTCGGGGGTATACAGCTCTACCCAGACCCCTAGCATGCAAAGTTGGGGTGTCTACTGTCAGGGTAGAACATATTCTAGAGTACAAAAAAGAAAGTCCGAAAGAATGAAGGGTCAGAATGAAATGAAGATTTATTATGTATACACACACACATATGCATGTGTGTGTGTGTGTGTCTTTGTTGGGAAATAAAAAAATCCCCCCAACCCAACCTCCGAAAAAAAATTCTGGCTACGCCCATGAGCCAACACTAAGTGAATTAACCCAATGGTTTAAAAAGTATTAGTGTTTATCCTGAGTGGTAAAGGAAGTCGGCACATTACACATTTGTAAGATCTATGCCAAGTAATTTCATTCAGAATTGAAAAGCAGATGAACAGTCAGAGAGTATTAATAAAATTATTTTTATGGCAGAGAATATGAAAGGAAAAAAAAAAGGGGGGGGGGGGGTAATTCACACTCGGATTTACGAACCGTTTCAATTCATGTCACAGATACGAGCCATGGAAATGTATGGTGGAGCATATACTTACGGGACTTTCTATTATTTTTATTAACAGCTTCAAATACCTCGGAGCTATTGTCTCAGATAAGGGAACAAAACCCGAACTATTGGCCCGAATAGCACAGTCCACAGCAGCCCTTTCAAAACTTAAAATAATATGGAAAGATAAGGGCTTAGCCCTCAGCACCAAAATCAGACTGATGCGCTCTCTGGTCATGGCCACATTTTTATATGCTTGCGAGTCGTGGACGTTGAGGAGGATCCAAGCAATGGAATTGAGATGCTACAGAAGGATCCTAGGCATCACATTCAAAGACCACATCACAAACCAAGAAATCAGAGACAGGGTTACTGTAGCGATCGGAGCCCATGACGACCTGCTAACTATTGTAAAAAGACGAAAGCTTAAAACCTTTGGCCACATTACAAGATCTACGGGGCTCGCAAAGACCTTCCTTCAGGGAACAGTGCCAGGGAAAAGAAGAAGAGGCAGACAGAAAAAGCGATGGGAGGACAACATTAAAGAATGGACAGGCCTGCCATTGAGAGAGGTTCTAAACAAAGCAAAAAAAAAGGAAGGAATGGAGAAAGACGGTCGACAAATCTTGCATGGTGCCCCAACGGTCCAACAGACTAAGGGATAGGTAAAGGTAAAGGTAAAAAGGTAAATGCCTAAGTCCAGTCGACCAAGCCATTTTTCAAATATCTTTTTATAAGCGTGCAACTTATGAAACTTTTAGGTTCAAAAGTGTAACAATGCACTCTTTGCTTGATATTTGTGATAAGGTATTTACTCTAACATATTTTAATAATATGTTTAGATCTAAGTTGTTATAATACATTTGTGGGGAAAAGAAAATAACTTCTATTATCTGTCTCAACGTAAATACAAAGTTTTTTTTTATTGATGCTACTTTAGAATAATAAATACAAAAGATTAAAAATCTCAGTCTATCAATGCTGTGTCGTTGGTTTGCAGCTCCAAACAGCTAATACAACTTATCGATGTAGGCGTATTACATTCCTAACGAAATAAAACAGACTTCTTTTAAAACAGACGTAAATAGAACTTTCATTTATTGGGCTAAATATACACAGGTTCAACTTGAAAGTAGATATATGCAAAACCACAAATAAAATAATCAGTTCAACAAGGTATAACACACTACAAAAAAAAAAATGATCAGTTCAACAAGTAATAACTCAATATAAATAAAAAGATCAGTTCAACCAGATGTAACTCACTACAAATAAAATGATCAGTTCAACCAGATGTAACTCACTACAAATAAAATGATCAGTTTAACCAGATGTAACTCACTACAAATAAAATGATCAGTTCAACCAAATGTAACTCACTACAAATAAATTGATCAGTTCAACCAGTTGTAACTAACTACAAATAAAATGATCAGTTCAACCAGATGTAACTCACTACAAATAAAATGATCAGTTCAACCAGATGTAACTCACTACAAATAAAATGATCAGTTCAACCAGATGTAACTCACTACAAATAAAATGATCAGTTCAACCAGATGTAACTCACTACAAATAAAATGATCAGTTCAACCAGATGTAACTCACTACAAATAAAATGATCAGTTCAACATGATGTAACTGACTACAAATAAAATGATCAGTTCAACCAGATGTAACTCACTACAAATAAAATTATCAGTTTAACCAAATGTAACTGACTACAAATAAAATGATCAGTTCAACAAGATGTAACTCACTACAAATAAAATGATCAGTTCAACCAGATGTAACTGACTACAAATAAAATGATCAGTTCAACAAGATGTAACTCACTACACATAAAATGATCAGTTCAACCAGATGTAACTCACTACAAATAAAATTATCAGTTTAACCAAATGTAACTGACTACAAATAAAATGATCAGTTCAACCAGATGTAACTCACTACAAATAAAATGATCAGTTCAACCAGATGTAACTCACTACAAATAAAATGATCAGTTCAACAAGATGTAACTCACTACACATAAAATGATCAGTTCAACCAGATGTAACTCACTACAAATAAAATGATCTGTTCAACCAGATGTAACTCACTACAAGTAAAATGATCAGTTCAACCAGATGTAACTCACTACAAATAAAATGATCAGTTCAACCAGATTTAACTCACTACAAATAAAATGATCAGTTCATCCAGATGTAACTCACTACAAATAAAATGATCAGTTCAACCAGATGTAACTCACTACAAATAAAATTATCAGTTTAACCAAATGTAACTGACTACAAATAAAATGATCAGTTCAACCAGATGTAACTCACTACAAATAAAATGATCAGTTCAACCAGATGTAACTCACTACAAATAAAATGATCAGTTCAACCAGATGTAACTCACTACACATAAAATGATCAGTTCAACCAGATGTAACTCACTACAAATAAAATGATCAGTTCAACCAGATGTAACTCACTACAAATAAAATGATCAGTTCATCCAGATGTAACTCACTACAAATAAAATGATCAGTTCAACCAGATGTAACTCACTACAAATAAAATGATCAGTTCAACCAGATGTAACTCACTACAAATAAAATGATCAGTTCAACCAGATGTAACTTACTACACAAAAAATGATCAGTTTAACCAGATGTAACTCACTACAAATAAAATGATCATATCAACCAGATGTAACTCACTACAAATAAAATGATCAGTTCAACCAGATGTAACTCACTACAAATAAAATGATCAGTTCAACCAGATGTAACTCACTACAAGTAAAATGATCAGTTCAACCAGATGTAACTCACTACAAATAAAATGATCAGTTCAACCAGATGTAACTCACTACAAATAAAATGATCAGTTCATCCAGATGTAACTCACTACAAATAAAATGATCAGTTCAACCAGATGTAACTCACTACAAATAAAATGATCAGTTCAACCAGATGTAACTCACTACAAATAAAATGATCAGTTCAACCAGATGTAACTTACTACACAAAAAATGATAAGTTCAACCAGATGTAACTCACTACAAATAAAATGATCATATCAACCAGATGTAACTCACTACAAATAAAATGATCAGTTCAGTTGATATCGCATTAGTCAATACTAGCAGTAGTATATCAGTAAATGATAACACACCCAAATGCCATATATAATTGTTGATATTGGGGACCGTGGTTTTGGGTTATAGACCCTTACAATAATCTGGGGGGGGGGGGAGGGGCTATTGACTTTATTAAGGTTTGCTCTTCAAGAAAAAAGATTATCCTTTTTGAGAGAGGAGAATAGCACGATAATCATTCAATGTTATTATTTACATCAAACAAGATTACAAAGATTACAAATGCGATTTTGACACAAAAGTAAAAAGGCAGATTTTTAGAATGACCATCAGTCGCTAAGAAAGATAAACTTTCAATAACCTCAATCCAACCTCCTTTTGAATGAAATATTCATTGATAGCAAATTTGCCAACAAATATACGGCCAGCGTTTCCATTATAGGATGCTCAACATGTAGTGAAAGAGATAAACAATATATGGCAACATCTGTTGTATGTCAACTAAACTACAGCTCTCATCATGGCACCCTCGTGGAAATGTCTATATTATTAGGAAAGGGATTCGCGAAAAGAGAAAAGAAATAATACTTTCCAGTAAGCTTTCGAAGTAACGAAGTAACGAAAGTAACGAGGAATAGAGAAAGGCTTTTATACCATTTTCCCATTCGCCGTGCTGTTTCTCACGGGAATCGCATGTAGAGGTGGCATGGATTAAAATGGACTCCATCGTGAGGCTCGACCTCCATTTTGACTATGGCGGGGATAACCCTGCAATGGCTGATGGAGCCGAGACCACGCAAAACGAATGTGATTTCATTTATCAAGTTGATGAGAGTCCTTTGGAAACAGTGTTTAAGAAATAGACATTTGTTCATGTCTTTCTCGACAAGTAATACATGGAATTCATTCCTAGTTCCTAGTTCTTAAATCTTGTTTAAGAAATGTGCGTTATTGATTGTGTACAATGTGCACTATTCGTATATATAATATATATATTTAACTTCATTTTGGCATGTATCAAAACTGTACAAATACACTTCGATGTAAAAAGTTAAATATATGTTTTCCTTTTATTCAAAAAAGAAAAAAGCTACATAAAAAAAAGAAAGTATGACACTAACAAGGTTACTTTTTAGTGAGTAAATATAAGAACTAAATACTCAAAAGGTTAAATAACAATCAATCATGGAAACCCATAAAGATGAACAAACAGATGGCACATTTGACGCTGTATTTGTGGTATTCATGTTTTCAACATTTTTCTAGTTTTGGAACTAAATGAACATTTAGGTAAAGAGATCCCACTGCAGCTTTGCTGGACAAAAGTCTCACGCTACCAACCGAAACCTTCTACCACATCTCCTTACGGCATATCCTTGTAGCACAGCATGTCAGTGCGACGTTATGACATAAACCTTACAGAATGTATAAAATATGGCCAAAAAGAACAGAAATATGATAACACTTAGGTGGGCAAGCCAAGATAATTGGCTAGTCTACTCTCTGTAGGCGTTTTGAAAACTTTCGAATACGTCGGAAAGATATCTGGCGCTTGATCTTATTGCAGGGTCACTGCTCAAAGCTCTTTCAAGCAGAGATTTCAATGGCTGCTTCAAAATATGTCCGTTCTTCATCTTCGGCTTCAACTCGTTCTCTCCAACTTGCTTTCTAAGCTGACTAAGGCTGAGGTTTTCGAAAGGCACTTCTTCAAGCAGAAGCTCTAGAATCGTAAGACTCAGAGAATAAACATCCGCTTTCATCATGTCATCGGCGAACAGCGCGGCACCTCGCAATACTTCAGGAGCTGAGTATCTTGGTGTGCCGATGTTTTTCACAGGAGATGTTTTAGACGCGGAGGATTCTGTATCGTATTTCATAAAGCTAAGACCGAAATCAGTCAGTTTCGCTATGATTGGCAAGTCTGGGTTAGAGGCTTCTTCCCCAGGAATATTGTTGAGCAAAATGTTGTGCGGTTTCAGATCACAGTGTACGATACCGTTCCTGTGAAGGTACGATAAACCTTTGGTCATTTGTTTCATAACAGAAGTTCTGTCAGTTGGTGGGATGTCAACCTAAAGAGAATATTTAATAGGAAAAAACTATTAGAAATCTTTCATACATAAATGTTAAATTATTTTAAAAAGTTAAATTGAACAACGCATAATCATCTATATAATCTCTAAAGAAAAATCTGAGAATCAAACAAAAGAACAAAAGAGTGTTTGTGTCTGTTTGTCTTTGCTATCGGTGTCTTGTATCTCTTTTATTGTATTTATGTGTTCTATACCAACTCACATCGTCTGTTTGTCTGGTCAAAATCTTTTACACGTTTAATTTTCTCACTTTACATTCTAGGATGAAGTTAAATTTTTTTACAATTATTCATTGTTTATGATTATACATGAATTAATTTTAAAAAATTGCCATTCAATTAGTCGTCATTAATTAATGTTGTTTTATATGGACAATAAAATAAATATACTAAATGTTCGTTTCTAAAATGTTTTACAAATCTCATATGTTCCTTCAAAGTTGAAGATAATCTACATCCTAGCTCAAATCTCCTGCAGGATGACGCGGGATGGCAGCAGAAAAGGTATGGATCTGAGACCATCGAGTCTACCGAACGACAATCCATCGCGCATACCACACGACCAGACAGAGAAATTTTGATACTTTACAAGCTGGAGTAGAAGTTTATAATTTTATAATTTCAATATCATTTGACTCTATATAAGCGAGATTTTTAAAAAATATTTTTTTTATATCTAACTCGTTTTAAATTTAAATACAATCCTTCAAAACATTGAAACAAGATATTTGTTAGAGTTTTAAAAAAACACACACTAAGAATGACATACGTCTTTGAGATGGAGAGCTTCGTGCAGGCTTATGTCCATATACTCCATAATTATAGCCAGGTGTGGGAACTCAATGCAGGCACCTAGGAACTGGACAATGTTGGCATGATCAAGCTCACAGTACAGCAGAATCTCTCTTTCAAAGTCTCGACGTTTCCTCTGGGAGACGCTCTGATCCTTAAGAACCTTCACTGCTACTGCCTGACCTTCAATCCATTCAGCAAAGTGGACGTCTCCGAAATGTCCGTGCCCGATTACATCAATAAACTTGAGATCTTTGCAGTTGATGACTTGTCCTCGGTAGTTCTTGATGATCTCGTTGACGGTGTGCTGGTGCGCTTCCCAAGGAGTTCGACACTCTTCCTCCAGCCACTTTCTGACAGATTTTTCTCTCTCTTTTATTATAAAGTATGTCTCAATGGTTTCCTTGTTCGAGACGTCCAGCTCGTAGATTTCAGAAATGTAGTCAGGAACATCTTCAGCCTTTAAAGACAAAGATCTTGTATTACATTTACATAAAGCGCTTACACGTTGAATACTTCAAAAGCGTATCAAAAGAGTTTAAGACTGCTTTTTAAAATGTTGTGAAGGCAATAAAGGGAAAACCAAACTGTTACTTACGTAATTCAAGTCATGCAATAAGCTCATCAGTGTAGCATTTGGCTTGTCTGGGCATTTCCCCCAAGGAAAGCCAACTCTGCCGAGCTCTTTGTTAAGTATATTATCTTTATAAAATCTCTCTTTGGTGGTTACTGGCATACTTCCTATTGGTTTCCCAACTCTGTTGTGCCTTCTGTTGAAGTCATTGTCAACGTAAGTTTTACTGAAATATGATGCATCAAAATAGAAACGTCTCCTTTTTTGTGTATCATTGTAATTTTGATGAATGAAAAAGTCTTGAGATTTTAGTGAATTTTGAGAACAGTTTGAGACAGTTTGAGACTTTGATAGAATTGTGAGTTAATAGTAGAAAATGGATAATTAATAGCTCAAAACTAATGTGTTTTAAAAACAATATATATATATATATATATATATATATATATATACATTTATATCAAGATAAATAAATAAAATATTTTCGTATTGAATATATATATGTTTATACTTTACGAGATTGATGAACTGAACACCACATACGAAATCATTTCCTTCCGCGCTAGAAGAACTATGAGAACATTTTGAGCAAGTGTTCAAATGTGTGCCGGCAAAGTGCGAAATGGAGGCATTTTTCATTTCCAATTTTGCCTAGGCATTCTATAGAATGACTAGCTCTGGGTAATGCAATGCAACAAATTTATCATTTAGAAAGATATTTATGAGTGGGAAAAAAAAACACAAATAAACAAAAGGACTAAAACACCTTTGTAGTCCAATGTTTTTATACCCTAGGATAAGTGTAATTTTAAATAGTCACATCATTTTTTAAATCTACAAATCGTAATTTAAAAATAGTAAATATATAATTCTTTCGTTTCTTCTAAGAAGACTAAAATGATAAATTAAAAGATGCCGAAATATTGAGCGGGTAAAACTGTCTACAAGCAACAGCAAAAGAGAATCAAAGTAATTCATAAACTCTTATAAGTTGCTCTTATTTTGAATTAGTTTCTTCTTAAATACAAATACAAAATATAATAAAGTTTTGATCAGCTTTCTTAACTTATATAATGAAAGGATTTTTCTTTAATCTGCCGATAAAGCAATTCTACATATTCTAGTTGTACACGTTTTTAGTGCATTTCTAACATTTCCTTTGTTCTTATGTTGAGACAAAAACGCACTGCTGCTTACCGCACACGTTCAAACCCATAGGAGGACAATAAAAGAGGTAAAACCTAACCAAGGAAGACAGAACATTTTAAAAAGCCAAACTATACGATAAAAACTAGGCTTTCAAAGTATTTAATGAAAAATGTTAGTAAGTCCTAAGCAGTATCATTAGTCTGAAGTCTTGTTTAACAGGATAAAATCGTGTTTTCCACGGTCATATCAACAAAACGTTTTCTCAATGTCGAATCAAGTGGTTCCTTCTTAGCAGTTGTATTTGCCTTGGTTACATAGTAAATCTATTTTCTTTTGCCTTTCCTACAACACAAAATAAAACATTTTGTATCCAACTTTTACCAAGTACAATTACATTGTACAAGTCATGCACACTTATGCAGTCGTAATTAAATAAACTCCACTCTTTAAAGAACAAAACTATTAGACTATTATTTCGAGAAATTTAAAATATTATTAAAATACTTTAAATCATCAGTTAACACTTTGCCTAATGCAGTTGTAGTCATTCTATAGAATGCCTAGTCATAGTCACAAAAGAAATGGAGATATCATTTCTCACTTAGCTTGGAAGTTTAAGGCAATCTAGACTGCCGAATTTTACACTTAGCCGGTAACAGAAATATATGGTTGTGAAATGTCTCATAAATGGCCTACCAATCAAAAGTAGATTTACTTACTGTACAAGTTGATTGGGATTGTATTTATGTGTACCCAATGGTTTACCAACTCTGCCTAGTCTGCGATTCAACTTGTTATCTTTATAAAGTCTAGACAAAAATGGTATATACTATTTTTTACTATTTACACACATTGCTTATATAAATGAACTAAAATGTGCATATGTAACGATAACCATTTTTTAACTTAAAACAAGCAAAATATAACAAATTCCTTTTTTTAAAAAAGTTATTTCCTGTATTCAAAAGCACACACACACATATATATATATATATATATATATATATATATATATATATATATATATATATATATATATATATATATATATATATATATCTACCAATAATTAATTGACTATTTCTTTTTTATTGATTCGTGTTTTGTAAGGTACAATAAATAATTGTTTAAAGTTTCAACTTGATCCTAGAATGCTAGAGGGAGAAATAGCGTTAGCAATTATTTAAGGGGACTAAACCAACAAATTTAGTTACATATGTGAATACTGAAGGATTAGTTTCCCTTGTTGGTATCAAACAAAATAATTAATTACCAGTAATTAATCGACAAATTTGTTACTTTTTTATTGATTCCTGTCTTGTGAATAATTGTCCGATGTTTCAGCTTGATCCGAGAATGTGTGACGGAGAAATAACGTGTACACACTTTTGACCAGACAGACAGTGAGTTAATAGAAGTTTTGTCATTATAATAAAAATTGTACTACTTGTTCTAAATTATATACGATATCAAGAGACAAATATTATTTATAATCGAATCGCCGGTAGAAATGACCTGGAACCATTGCAAAACGCGCCACTTTTATTGAGGTCTGCATAGTCACCTACATATTGGGTTCGGCCAAAATATTATATGAGCGTTCGATGCGCAGGATGCAATAATAAAAATATTTTGTGCCGATAAGAATCTGTCAGCCTTTGAAGTATTTCGATAAAGTCAATGAATACTTAGAGATTGTGTGTAGGACTATTTCTTAAGGCGTAAGGTGGCAGGGGGAATAAGTGATACTGGTCATCGAATGCACGGGTGATAAGTATATGGCTGGGAGGGGGAGCGTTATAAAGCGGGCCGGGCCTACTAGATGGAACAGATTTAAAATTCAAGTTTTTAATGGGGGTGGAAGGCAGGGGCGAAGCGAAAAGATTGGGGGAGAGAAAAGTGATATCGAATTAACAGGTCAGAAGTAAGTGTGTTGTGGAGGGCGTTTTGAAGCGCGCCACTCCAATTTAATGTATCACGTCATAGAATATACTGGACAAAAGGGTATTGCTGAAATGTGAAAAGTTTTATTCAAAGTGTAAAAAAAAATTAGGGGGAGGGGGGTATAGTCAAAGTTGAAGGTGAGCATTACAATGTACAGGATATACAAGCAACCAAGGCCAAGACCAAAAAGTATCAAAGAGACTACTGAAGACATGAAATGACTGAAAAGCAGAAAAATAATCAAATAATGTCGATAAGACTATTTGTTAAGGCAGATAGTTGGTGAGGGGGGGGGGAGGATAAAAGTGATACATATATATATTAAAGAGATTCAGTTTAGTGATTACCTTGTTTCCTGGAGGGAGAAGGCATTCAAATGTGCAGTTAGACTTGAAACACTCCTACCAAGATAGAGATTATTAAAAAGAAAACAATTGAATTTTTTGTAATAGTAATAAAAAACCACAATGCACACGAGCTGTTGTTATATCTAGTAAAAAGAAAACAGTTACAAATACAAAGATTATCAGATAGATTGATAGATAGATAGATAGATAGAGATAAATAGATATAGATAGATAGATAGATAGATAGATAGATAGATAGATAGATAGATAGATAGATAGATAGATAGATAGATAGATAGATAGATAGATAGATAGATAAGATAGATAGATAGATAGATAGATAGATAGATAGATAGATAGATAGATAGATAGATAGATAGATAGATAGATAGATAGATAGATAGATAGATAGATAGACAGATTTATTTATTTATATAAGTCACAGTCAATCCCAATATTAATGACTTTGATAATCCCATTTTAAGACGGGTTTCAAATCAAAACCTTTCCAGGCATTTAATCAATTTGTTTAAAACAGTTATTTTCATGAGATAAAAATTAATTATTTATATACAATGTCACTCAAAAAATTTACGTTAGAACAAGAAATGGAAAAACAAAATCATTAATATGGGTATTAAATTAATTTTTAAAATTGCCTTTTGTTGTTAGCCACTTTAAGTTGATCAGTAGTTCCGCATTCTAAACTTCGCCTTGTACTGTTGTCTTTATGTTTAACAGCTGTACTATGTTCCAGGTCTTGTCTTGTACTGTTGTCTTTATGTTTAACAGCTGTACTATGTTCCAGGTCTTGTCTTGTTCTGTTGTCTTTATGTTTAACAGCTGTACTATGTTCCAGGTCTTGTCTTGTACTGTTGTCTTTATGTTTAACAGCTGTACTATGTTCCAGGTCTTGTCTTGTACTGTTGTCTTTATGTTTAACAGCTGTACTATGTTCCAGGTCTTGCTTTGTACTGTTGTCATCTGTATATTTAACAGCTGCTCCGTGTCCCAGACCTCGATTTGTAATGTTGTCAACTTTATGTTTAACAGCTGTTACATTTTCTAGACCCCTGTTAGAACTTTTGTCATCTTTATGTTGATTATTGATAGCTGTCCTATCTTCAAGACCAATCGTCCGTAGACTACAAAAAAAGATATTTGATTAGTGATTGACTCAATTGTCAGTAGTATATAGCGTATAATTCTAAATAGCTCGCTTAGTGGTTTGGCTTTGCTAACCAAACATGAGAAAGAAAACAAAAGGAGCAGGGAACCTATAAGCAACTTGCAGTGCAATTGTCGAGCCTTCTGATAAGATAATTTTATTGGTCCAAACAAAAAGAAATTCAGTTTGACTAAAACTGTTTACCTCAGCATAACTACTATAACAATAACAATATAGATGCAAATAGAACAACATTCACAGTTCACACACAAAACACACACACACAAACGCATAACTAGTCCTTTAAGAATTAGGCTTCTACAGATGACCTTGCAATACTAATTGAAAGTGGGATGAAAGAATTTTTAATTTCTTTCTGTTTTAGCCTTAATGGAGAGGAGACGACCACCTCGTTCAGATCTTATACAACTGTGGTTTAATGGATCATGTGTTTTGTTGGAAAGGTATCTTTCATGAAAAAGTTCTTCAAGAGATGATAGATGTGTTTGAGCGAGATACGATGCTTTTTTAGCGGCCCCCGAAAGGGGAAAAGACGTTATTAGTTTTGTGCGAAATGTCTGTCCGTCCGTCCCGTTTAGATCTCGTAAACTAGAATAGATATTGAAAATCCGACTTCACAATATTTTAGACCATTCAAAGTTCTGATGCAACAACTACTTTTTTTTTTCCTGAAAGCGAAAATTCTAATTTTTAAAATCAATTATGCAAGCAGTTTTTTTTTTATAAGAAAAAGCTAATTAGTATGCATTATATGTTAGACCTAATTTAAGACGAATAGTAATCTTATAAACATCATTTTTGTGAACATTTTTCTATAAAGCGGAAGTTTTTTTTTTTTTTTTTTTTTTGAGGATTCGAATATGAGATTGAGCCTTTTCAAAACAATTAACTTATTTAGTTCGAACCGAGGGTCCCGGGTTCGAATCCTGGTGAAGACTGGGATTTTCAACTTCTGAGTCTACCCAGCTCTAATGGATACCTGACATTAGTTGGAGAAAAGCAAAGGCGGTTGGTCGTTGTGCTGGCTACATGACACCCTCGTTAACCGTAGGCCACAAAAACAGATGAACTTTACAGCATCTGCCCTATAGACCACAAACTAGTTAGGCCAGGTTCACATCTAACTTTACATTCACTTTCACGTATCCTTTGATCTGCGGGACGGTTGGGGCACTACACAAGATCTGTTAACCTTCTTTCTCCATTCTTATCTCTCATTTATCTTTGATATAATTTCATTCGGATGTTCTTTCTGAAAATATTGAAGCCTACCTGGGTGGACCACTGGTCGTGCGGTTTGCGCGCTGGACTGTCGTTTGGATTTATCGACGATCGAAGGTTCAAACCCTGCCTGCTCCCATCCCCCGTCGTCCTGCGGGAGGTTTGGACTAGGAAGTAAACTATCTTCTACTCTGAAGGATTATCCGAATTATGTATAACATTTTACTTCGGGGGCCGATTTTGAGTTTGTGTTTCCACACAAACTGTCTTTTGTAACCTTGTTAATTAGTCTATTTAGTCGATGTCTTTGTGCCAGTGAAGTATTACGATACCAGCAAATCATGGCAAAGTTAATTAGACTGCTGATGGCTGCTGTATAGAAATGTTTAATTATTGTTTTGTCGATTTAAACTTTTCTTAGCTTTCTAAGATAGAAGAGTCGTTGATGAATTTTGGCGTAAAGATTATGCCAGTGCTCAATCCATTTTAATGTGTTGTTTATTGTTATAGTTAGGTATTTTGTATTCTTGCTCTTGGTCTACGGCTTGGCTGTTTTGAAAGTCTGCATAATAATATCACTATCACTTCTTCTCTTTATCTGAACTGTATCGGATACTTGGCGCTCATTGGTCAGCTAAGTGGAGAACTGGGAACTGCTGTATGGGTAACAACATTCCTATCGAAGCATAAGCCCAGGCTTTGATCTTATTTCTATCAGATAGACTATAGACGTTCCTTTACTGTAGGGGGTCAACAGAGAATGAAGTGAGCTACATTTTATCTTGAACTATAACCTCGCCCTGTTAGAAAATGTTAAAGTTATTTTTATTCTTTCATTCTCTTAGTTTCTTTAGGCCTTCCTTCTTTTTTCTAATGCGTTCCTTCTCAGAGCAGTCCCAACAACAAGTCTTTCCTTATTCCCTATATACTATTCCCTATGTATTATTCCCTATATATTATTCCCTATATAAACTCAATCAATTTCTATTTTTGGTGCATGATTCTGTCTGCAACCTGATTTCTTTTTACCTTTTCGTTTGTGGCAGCGTTTTCCCAGGAGATTTTCAAAACATGCCACCGGCAATTATTTTCGAGAGTTTAAAGCTTTATGTTTATAGAGGGCTTTGTTGCTGGGCATACAAATTATATATGTGTCAGACGCGAGTAGCCCAATTTTTCAGTCAAAGAAATTACAAAAGTCATTTCTCTATAGAAGAAGTTACGAAGACTATATAATATACAACCACAGACCTATATATACCACAAAAAATATAGTTTTTTTTTTAATTTCTAGTTACGATTTATTTAGATAGGTGCTGTTTTAGTATTACATACCAAATATTAGAGTTTAGAAAAACCCAGGTTCGTTTCTTGTGCAACGCTATTAGTTAACACGCATATCATATCTCCATTAGTATATTTAGATCTATAATCTAATTCTAGTCTAGATCTATATATAAAAATCGAATAGATCTAGTAATAGTATAAATTCTATCTTGAGACTAGATTACCGAGTCTAGCCTATGCTATGCATATAGTCAGTTTTTATTAGAATATTAGATATTACTAAAGACTAAAGTTTATTAATTATTAGATCATTCGATATAGACATAGGACATCTAATAATACTGTAATACATTTACTGTACTCTATACTTAATCTACTAGACTAGAGATCTAGGCCTATCTATAGATCTATCTATAATCTAGTCAATCTAGATCTAAACAATATTCATTATAATACTTCTACTTATTCAAAAGTTAGTACTGAGACTTAGATCTATTATAGTTTATTAAAGATTTACTTTTCAATGCCTAGACCTAATAATAAAATTGCTAATGATGTCTAATGACTGATTATTTTTATTTTGTTATAACCTCTATCGGGTTTGATCACTACTATTTATTCACTACTACCCGTATTTTTGTGCAGAATTTTTTTTCTCTATCAGGCACTCTTAAAATTATAGCATAATAATGTCAGTTTAATTTAAAAAGAGAACTGAAAAATGCAAAGATATATAAGGAAAAAAGCGACTTCCGGCCCAATACTTTTTAATCAAAAAATCGAAACGGACTAGTCCAACATTGCCCATTGAGTTTTTTTTTCTTTCAGTGTGATCAATAAAAAAGAATGATCTGAACATTATTATCAAGATATAAACTTTGTTCATTTTCATACAAATTTCGCAAATGTTAACTGACTTTATTATCCTCATTTATTTTAATCTCTTTGAATCAGTTTTCATCAATCGAGATATAACTTTTTTTTATTCTAGTTGCTTGTTTTCTTTGTTGGGTTACTTAAATAAACGTGAATCTATTTTTATATTAAACCAGCGGTTCTCAACCTTTTAAGCTTGGCGACCCCTTTTTACTATCCCCCACTCTGCCGCGACCCCCCCCCCCCCACATAACATAATACACAGCAATAGAAGAATACACTAAATACAATCCATATTTTCGATGGTCTTAGGCGACCTCTGACAAATCGTCAATCGACCCCTCAAGGGGTCGCGACCCACAGGGTGGGAAACCCTGTATTAAACGAATCATTTGTAAAAAAAAATAATTCTATAATAGCTGTGATTAGATTAAAACACAATCTTACCCAGAGTCACTTTCTCTATTTGGTGTTCGACCACTAGATGGTCCGACTCTTTGGAATAGTGTGTCACACAAATTGTCACTGCGAGATCTAGATCTGCTGCTCGGAATATCCAAATCCTCACTTGAGCTTGAGCTAGAGTCACTTGATCTAACAAAAGAGCATACAACGTTACCAACGTCGTGTTACGTAGAAATATTTAATAACATATCAGCTATAGCGTATTCGAATCATAAGGATAGAAATATATCTGCAATCGAGTTTTAAATTTAAAATGTTTGCAAATATATTGAATTTACTTGTATTACACTTCGGCTTTTCAAAACACCAAATCGTATTTATATATATTCCTAAAATACTACTCACTGATTCAAACATTTATTTACGTATGTATCAAGAGATACCATCAGCTGCCGTACGGATTCGTGTAAAATGTTGAACAGAGATTCCTTTTACTTGTAGGAAGCTCAATAAGAAAAAGCTTTGAGAAATTAGCAGCCTGGACATGGCAATTTGCTAAACCTTCATATTTTATTTTTGGTATTCGACCAAAAGGCCACGTTCTAAATATAAAGCATACATAGAAATAGCACAAAAATTAAGAAACACGTATTTTTCAAGCATATTTTCTTTCTTTCTCACAAAGTCAACTTTTTAAAAATGTGCCTTGCGTCATATTGTATTTGCATTTTTTTGCTTTTTTTTAGATTCGGTCTAAATAAAAAAATTAAATAATAAAAATGATAATTATTTCGAACGTGTGCGTGTATAAATAAGACTACGATACTCTGTATCACAGCCTATTCTCTACATTCAAAAAGGGTAAAACAAAAAAAACAACATTTGCAGCATATGAAACCAAATTGATATTTCCATCACATTGCTGAAATAGAGGTATTGTAGGAAACGGAGAGGGGTCATTAGATTGGGGTCTTCAGAAAATGCATTTTGTTTCATTCTAGGCCTGAAACTGAGCGGATAAGATATACAGTGATACTAGAATTCACGAGCTAAAGACGTGTGTGGAGGGGGGCATTAAAAATCGGGTCGTTCCAATGCAAGTTAAAAGTCCTATGTCAGCAAACATTACAATGCTCAGCGTGAAAAAAGGGTACCAGAGAGATAGTGAGAAAGAGAGAGAGATAGAGAGTAAAAGAGAGAAAAGGAGAGAAAGAGGGAGACAGAAGAAACGAGAGCAGGCGTTTTATTTCATTGTACCAGATACACTAATTCACAGACTAAGAAGTATGCTCAGGGGGTTCGTTAAAATATGGCCCGTTTATTTGAAATATAAAAAAAAGGAGCCAATGTTTCGGACATAATAAACCATATAAAGCCTGGGAATAAATCAACAGGCGTAGTTTTAAATATATGCACAGAGTTTTGCAAATTATGCGAATTTTTGTCAAGAAAATGTAATTAAATTAAATTAAATTATAGCTTTTATATAGCGCTACTTTCATGCTTATAGCATGCTCAGAGCGCTATGGTCCAATCTCATTTGTGGACCAGATGGGGGAGGGGGTATCTGGGAGATGGTTTTCCGTGCTGCCTTTAAGCGCTCATAGGTAGCCAAGGCAAGCCAAGTTTAAGCGCACTTAACCTTTCAACCATAAGAGACTGAGCAATTTTTAGTTACACCTTTCATTATGTAAAAAATGCTTAATTTATAATGTGATTGATTCTATGCATTTCTTCACCACCTTCACCTATTCATAAGTCTGTTGGACCGTTACATCCTTAAAAAATAAAAAAAATAAGGACCTACTAAGATCAAATTTTTATAAAGATTTACATTTTATGTATAAATGTTGTCTATTTATTATAACTTATGTTTCCCTGGTGGT
>NC_074714.1:23915435-24020435 GCF_947242115.1 Biomphalaria glabrata | reverse complement strand
GATAATAGAGCGGATGTCCTGGCACCCTGCTCTTCGTAGCACTTCCTCATTGGTTATTTTATCTTGCCACCTTATTTTAAAGATCCGCCTTAGGCATCGGAGGTGGAAGACATTCAGCTTTTTTTCCTGCCATAAGTAGGTTGACCATGTTTCACTTCCGTTTAGCAAAGTGCTCATCACAATAGTCCGGTAGACTAAGGCTTTAGTATTGTTAGTCAGCAATATACTGTCCCACACTCTTTTCTGCAACCCTGACATGGTGCCCATTGCTTTGGTTATCCTATTGTTGATGTCTTTATCCAGTAGAGCATTGTTGGATATGATGGAGCCAAGATAGCAAAAGTGATCAACAATTTCTAGTGGATGGCCATTAATGTTTACTTGAGGTGCAGTATTTGTGTTCTGAACTAGTATCTTGGTCTTGCTTTGACTAATATTTAAGCCGAACTTCAGGCAAGCTGCAGATAGCTTGTCAACCAGGGACTGAAGCTGAATATCAGAATCAGCCACAATAGCTGCATCATCGGCATACAGGAGTTCCCTGATAAGTATCTTCCTAACCTTGGTTTTTGCTCGCAGCCTTGATACATTAAATAGTTTTCCAGAGGATCTTGTATGGAGAAACACACCTTCGTTGATGTCGTCGTACACATAATGCAATAGACAGGAGAAGAATATGCCAAACAGAGTAGGTGCGAGCACACCTCCCTGCTTGATACCACTGCAAACCTCAAAAGGTGCTGATTGGGCTCCATTGAATTTGACAGTACATTTCGTTTCCTCGTGGAAGCACTCAATGATCTTCAGTAGTTTGGGAGGGCAACCTATTTTCCTCAGGAGTTTGAAAAGGCCACTTCTGCTGACCATGTCAAAGGCTTTAGTCAGATCAACAAAAACGATGTAAAGGGGTCTGTCTCTCTCTCTGAATTTCTCCTGCAGTAGTCGTAGAGAAGATATCGTGTCTATGGTGGATCTACCACTCCTGAATCCACACTGAGACTCTGGGTAGACTCTAGTGCCACTCTAGCAAAGATTTTGCCAACTATGCTGAGGAGAGAGATACCCCTATAATTATTGCAGTCACTCCGATCCCACATGTTCTTATATACTCTGACTATATTTGCGTCACGCAAGTCGTGTGGGACATGACCTGCTTCTCAGAAGCGGCAGGGGAGATTATAGAGTTCAGGGAACAGGGGCGATTCGTTGACCTTAACTACTTCCGTTGGGATGCCATCTGTCCCTGGAGATTTTCTATTTTTCATGCTTTTTATAGCTTTTTTGAGGTCACTAAGGCTCGGAAGCTCATCTAGGCATTCCAGTACTGGAAGATCTGGTAGAGAAGCCAGGGCGACATCGTCTACTGTATTCTGTGTGGCATAGACATCGAAGTAGTGTTCTGTCCATTGTTCTAGCTGCTTGGTTTGATCTGTAATTTTTTCTCCAGATTTTGATAGAAGGGAACAGGCTTAGACACTGTTGGACCCAGAGCCGCTTTAATGCCATCAAACAGAGCTTTACGGTTTCCTAAGTAGAGACTTTCTTGAATTCTGTTGCTTGTATCCCTCCAAAAGTTGTTAGCACATTGTTTAGCCATTTGTTTTGCCTCTTTATTATCAGTTTTATGGCCTGTAAACATTTTGGGCTAGGCTTTGTCTTGTGAGCGATGTGTGCAGATCGCTATGCAACTGTGCTGGATTCGCCTCAAACCAGTCTACATTTTTGTGCTTTTGAGTCCCAAAGGCAGAAATTAAGAGATGTAATCTACAGTTCATTACTTCATTTAATAAATAAATAATACAATAAATAAATATAAAATAAATAAATAAAATAAATCTATTTAATATGCATAAAAGTGTAACAAAATTTAAAACAGCAATTGATAAGTAGTTTTTCATATTTTTGCGTGAACTGCAACCCTGCACACCGGTGTGAATCACTTAGAGGAATTTAATTTTTTTTTTTTTTACGGAAATGTTTCATTTTTTTTTTCTTGAGGCTTTGAATAAAAGATTGAGCCTTTACATAACAATTAGATCAAATAGATAATCATTATATGACACTCAGGGATAGGTTCGCATCTAACTTCCCCTTCACTTTCACCTCTCCCTTGGGCTGCTGGAACGTTGAGGCACCACATAAGATCGGTCAACCTTCTTTCTCCATTCTTATCTGTCATTTGCCTCTGATAGAATTTCTTTCTTTTATTCTTTCTGAAAATATTGAAACCTGCCATTTTATTTGCCTGGATGGACCACTTCGGGGGCCAATTTTGAGTTTGTGTTTCCACACAAACTGTCTTTGTAGCCTTGTTTTTTTTCTATACTTTTTTTTCTAAAATTAAAATCTTACCCAGAGTCACTTTCTTTTTTTTTTCTAGTTGTTTGTTTTCGTTGTTGGGTTACTTACTTAAGTGTGAATCTCTTTTTATATTAAACGAATCATTTGTAAAAAAAAAATAATTTCTAAAATAGCTGTGATTAGATTAAATTACAATCTTACCCAGAGTCACTTTCTCTATTTGGTGTTCGACTACTAGATGGTCCAACACTTTGGAATAGTGTGTCACACAAATTGTCACTGCGAAATCTAGATCTGCTGCTCGGAATTTCAAAATCAAAATCTGAACTAGAACTAGTGTCACTTGATCTAATCGAAGGAAATGCACACAACTTATTTTAAAGTTACAAATAAATAGATTTAGAAGAAAATATTGTTCTTTTAAAGTCTCGTCACTAACGGAGAACTACATGGACATTATTTTGAGCTAACAAGAAAGTTTTTAGTTTAAAAACCCCCCTCCAGAAGGTCTCGAGGTTAAAACACCCTCTTCTATAAAATCAAATAATTCAAATTCACCAAAGTCACCAAATTCCATGAGTGTAGCCAAGAGGGGTTTTGAGATTAACTCCCCCTCTCAGAGGGCCTTAAGTTTAAAACCCCGTTCAGATTGTTTTGAGGTTAATATCTCCCTACAGAAAGTTTTGAGATTAAAACCCCCTCTTCAATATTATTCTTAAGCAAACCACAGTTACCAAATTCTATAAGGGTAGATAAGAGGGTTTTAAGATTGTTTAAACAAAAACAGGGGCGTAGCTAGGGAATTGGGGACCCGGGGGATTGAACTCTTTGGGGGCCCCTTGCATTTTGACATTCGACATCAATGATATCAGATAATGTCCTTAATAAATATATAGCCCTATATTGAAATTGGTACAGTATCAGTAAAACTAACATAATCATTAAGACTCTTTTAATGAATAATACAGTTGTTTATTGGCAAAGTAATACACAAGTGACATATCTGAATTCATATCGCTTCACATCGTGCTTTCTGTGCAGCAAAGACATCTATAACATCATCTTTGTCGATTGAGTCTAGTATTTGTGACTCCACTGACATTAAAACCATGCTAAGGCTTGATCTCTCGCATGAAGCAATGGAAGTGACCTGAATTAGAAGTATTCAAATGGATGTTGCAAGGTTTGAGCTCACATCATTACCATATGAAGCCAGCTTCCTCAATATGTCAATTGGTGATTGTGGGACTGGTTTGTTGATGAAAAGTGCTCGTGCATCAATGATATCATTGAATAAGCGATTTGCCTGTATCAAACAGGAAAATGTAACACAGTTTTTCATCAGCCTTTCATCATCCATAGACCCCAAAAGGTGTCTTGGTTCAAGAAGAAACCCAAAGACGTCCACATGGTTTTCCAGCCTTTGGAATCTGTCCTTCATCTCCATATGAAGTCTGTCCAGCACTTCTGTCGCAACACGTTTGAATTGCAGTTCTATTGACAGTAATACATCATAACTCAACAGGAAATCCATAGCAATTACTACCTTCTTTTGCTCTTTCGATGGATTAGGTGATCAGTTTTGTCAGTTTCTTATTATTTTGCAAAAAGCATGAAAGGGTTTTAATTTCTTCAGTAGCTTCCCGTATGTGCAGTCCAGACTTTTGTAGCTTCTTCTGGACTATATTGATTTGGCGCTGGAGATGTGACCAGAATTCTATATAAGCAAAAAATGCATAATTTTCCACTGCATGAAGAAGATTCTGTGCATTTGCTTCTAATGTTCATTCTTTCAGTTGTTGATTTAGAAAGTTTCTCCAACAGCTTGATGATTTTGTCGAGATGCAAGGAAACTGCAGACGTAGCTTTTTCTCTTGTGAACCACCTTGTATTACTCTCCTTTTTTAAACTCCCGGCTCCAGCTTCTTTCAGTTTAGCCCAACTCTGGGGTGAATTGAAAAAAAAGTTGAACAATTCATGTACAGTTAAAAAAAATGTGACAGTTGCTGAATCTATCTCAGCAGAATGAATAGCTGCCAGGTTCAGAGAGTGATTAGCACAGTTCAGAAATGTTGCCTTTTGGATTTATGTCTAAGAGACAGACTGCCACTCATTGTGGCTGCGTTATCATAAGTTTGACCTCTGCAAAGATCAAAGTCCAGTCCAATGTCTTTAAGAGTTTTCAGAACAGGCTCTTCATAATGTTGTATATCAGCTTTTAAAATTTCAAACTAACTACTGAATGACTCTTTTATTTCGAAATTGCTAACATCCAAGTAACTTACTATTTGGATACCTGTTCTTGGTGAGAAACAAGTGGGATCAAGCATCAGAGAAAATTAACAAACTTGTTTGACTTTCCCGACAATTGATTCCCTAACTTTATTGCCCATCAAGTTTATCAACTCATTTTGAATTTATGATGACAAATAAAGTGTCTTCCCATATTCGATTCTATGTAAGTGGTGTTTCCTAACTTCAGATTCTGCAAGAAATTTCAAAGATGCTAGGAAGTTCCTAGGATTGGGTGAATTCAGTTTTTCGTTGTGACCACGTAAGCTTGAGTTTGTTTTTGCAAACTACTTAATAGATGCTGTTACACGCTTCAGAATATCTCTCCAATACTGCAGATTATTCAAAATTTTCGCACGAAACATATGTAACAGTTCATCTGGTTCTGCCTTAAGCTTTTCTTCTTCTAACTTCCACTTCAAAAAAGCTTGACTGTGGTGGACTCCTTCTTCATGTTCTATCAGTCTCTTATGTTTCTTCCATTTGGTGAAACCAACTCCTGGTTTGCTCAATGCACTAGATGTCTTTTCTGATGCCTCAGAAAACAGTCAGCGTGCAAAACAAAATAGACATCCCAAGTGTGGAGAGAAGAGCAGCCAAGATCGGTTGTATATTTCTCCTGTTGGAAGCTTTCTAGTGAACCATGATGTCAAAATTCGTGATTTATTTTGGGTAAACTCTACAGGAAACAAATACCGTTCATCTTTGTTTTGGAAAAATAATCTACCCTTTAACAAAACTTTGCTAGCAGTTCCTCATATAAAATTCCAGGCTGGATATACCCGAAGTCTTTGTACTTAATTACAGCTTCTTCCACTTCTGGAGAAAATGATTAAGGAAGAACATCACTTGACTCATCATCTGTATCACTTACTTTAAATGTTTTCTCTGACTGTGGTAAAAGGATATTCCCCTGGAGTCTCTTCAGCACTACTTCTCTCATCAAGAAACATTGTCACTTCTTCAACTGCTGTATCTTTGTAGGAATCAACTGAATAAAGATACTTTCCTTCGACACGTTCATGGTCTCCTCTTATCAGGTTTCTTCTTAAATGATAAGGATGATTAAAGAAACTACCCTACATACCAAGTTACTTCCTGAGATTAACACAGCACTAGTCAGCGCTATGGAAGTTACTCCTTGAATTGAGAGTAACCCCGCACGGCAAGAGTTAATACTCTGTGTGAATTACATACAGCATGGCCACTAACTTATATAACATCGTGAAAAGCAAGATTACATGACAATGACGTAATATTTGATTTATTTAAAATCAAATTTCGGACACTCATTTGGGGGCCCTCTCAAGTGGGGGCCCGGGGATCTTCAAATTCCCCCCTCCTCCCCCACCCTAGCTACGCCAGTGAACAAAAACCTCCAGAGATTTTTTAATTTTCCATCACCCCCCCCCCCCCAAAAAAAAAGTCCTTGCTACGCCCATGTCCTCAAGTGTTTTAGCCTCTTAGAATCTGTTTTCCTTTTTTACCAATCTGACTTGTTTCTCTTGTTACTCGTTTTTTTTTTTGTTGTTTTTTTTTAGTGTTGCGGGATTCACTTAAAGTCACTATTTTTTTACATGTTCACATTTAAAAACAAATTTGTAACTAACGTTTCTTGTAGCTATTGTTTTCAATACTTTTGTCTAAAATTACAATCTTACCCAGAGTCACTTTCTCTGTCTGGTGTAGTAGATGGTCGTATTCTTTGGAAGGCTGTTTCACGTAAGATCTCGTTGGGTGATGTAGGCCTATATGCGCTGATCGGGATTTCAAAATCTGAACTAGAACCGGTGTCACTTGATCTAATAGATGAAAATACACACAACATGCTCAATTACAAATAGTTATTTAACTATCAGCAATAGCAGATTTGAAACAAAGATTTGAAGTAAAAGAACATCATTCTATCGTATCTTTTATCGACATTCAGTGTTATAAATTTCAAATGGATGTAATAAAGAGAAATTAGAAGTAACTATTTTCGTTGGAATCACTTTTTATGATTTCTGTCATAGATTAAAAAAAAAGACTGATTTTACATCATAATTTAAGTCTATTATATGTCAAATAATAATTATTATTATATTATTAGCGGTAGAGCTGTAAATCGCTTGGCTTCCGAACCGGGGTCCGGGGTTCGAATCCTGGTGAAGACTGGGATTTTTAATTTCGGGATCTTCTAGCGTCTCTGAGTCCAACCAGCTCTAATGAGTACCTGACATTAGTTGAGGAAAAGTAAAGGCGGTTGGGCGTTGTGCTGGCCACATGACACCCTCGTTAACCGTAGGCCACAGAAACAGATGACCTTTACATCATCTGCCCTATAGACCACAAGGTCTAAAAGGGGAACTTTACTTTTTACTTTAATTATAATAATTAGTAAAATTAAATAAAAAATTGTGTGTAACATTTTCACTGGGTCAATGCAGGTTTTAGTCCTATAAATTCAAAAAGTAATTCGAGCCATAGAGGGTGAACTATTCATAGTAACATTAAAAAAATCAATGGTAGTTTACTGTTTCTTACGAAAATGACATGGCTTTCAATGTTCTAGCATTACCATTTATCTATTGGTGTCTACCTACTATAATTTTGATGCCAGCTGATTTTTCAAGCAAGTTTCCCTAAAACTAAATATTTCTCTAAGTAGTAAACTTTAACGAAATCTGTGTATAAATAAAGCACAAAATTAATACCTTGAGTAGACAGCACTTCCTAAAGGCAACCCAACTCGCCAGAGCTTCCGATTCAAAGGATTATCAACATAAGTTCTATAGGTGCATAAGCTGTTGGTACAAAAAAAATAATAACTGGATAATTAGAAGTATAGAGCTAACAAAGTTAATCAAAAGTTTGCCTATCAAAACGTTCAGTTCAGCAATGTCAGAAACAGCCCTACAAAGCCTTTGTTTCCACAGTATGTTCCTTTTTTTAAGTTCATTATTTTAACGCGTTGGTAAAGCGCTTGGCTTCCGAATAGGGGGATCCCGAGTTCAAATCCTGGTGAACATTAAAATTTTGAATTCTGTTATCTTCAAGACGCCTCTGTGTCTACCCAGCTTTAATGGTTATCTGACATTAGCTGGAAAATAAATAAAGGCGGTTGGTAGTTGTGTTTGCCACATGACATCCTCGTTAATCGTGGGCCATAAAGAAAAGATGACCTTAACATTATCTGCCGTATAGATCGTATGGATTTAAAAGATGATCTTTTGCTAATTTATTTTAACCCATTTAACTGTCATTATCCTCATTTGGGGATCTTGGACTTTAACCCCCTGCCACTTTTTTTTTTTTACGAATATCATCTATCCCTGAAGAATAGAAACCCGAGATACTCGTGCTCCATCAAGATGTTGCCGCTGATTAGAAACTCAAACTGATCACGTGCATACATTTCCTTGCTCACACGAGGTCATTTTAACCTCATCCTTTATCTCTCGCATTGTAGACAATGCTTTATTTATAAGCCTAGATATTTATTGAGAAAGTGTGTGATAAAGGGTGGAAAAGGTCTTAGTTTTGATGATAAATTATTGATATCTAAAATTTGAAAAGAATTAGTGGTGAATAAAGTAGATAGTGTACGAAGAGGAGCCAAACAAATATTCCTCATCATTTACAAAATAGTTTGCTGTGTATTGATGTTTCTTGTTGTGTGTTGCGAACTGCTATGTACTGGTGTGTTGAACATGCGCAGTGTGTTTGTACTGTGTTGTTATGAACTGATCTGTCATTCTTGTTTTATAAACCTTCGAAAGAGACACGTTTTCTTAGTGTTATATATAAGGCTACTACCTAGCTCTCTAGCCACATCTTTTATTCAAATTCCTCTTAAGACAGTTTTGTTATTCTGAATTGATTGTAAGTTTGTGTGTATTAAAACAAAGTATTTTTTTTAAAATCAATTTCATATTTATGTTCATAAAGTATAAATAGTATTGGAAACTAAACATTCAGATTTTATTTTTATCGAGCTCATATGAAGTCACTCTGTCTGGAAAACATTTTGTTCACATAATTTCCCCAGTTCCCACTCACGTATCAAATTGAAACTGCATAAGTATGCATTTTCGATGACAATCAATAAAAGGAATTAACCAATTAGTTCAACAATTACTCTAAACTTAGTTCTCAAGTTCAAAGTTCTCTATTAAAAACAAAAACAAAAACAGTCGTTCAATTAAAAAGTCCAACAAAACTTTTTTTTCTACATTAAAAATATGAAGGGCAGTAGTTGGGTCTTTTTTTTTTATTGAATCATTACCAAAAAAAAAATAATAAAAAGATTTATTTTTAAAAAGGACTTACGTCTTCTTTTTCATCTGCCAACACCCACCCAAAAAAAAAAAATTCCTGACAGACTCAATCTTTTTGGACAAGAAATAATTAGATTCTTTTTATAGATCTGCTTCCTATAGATAACCAGAAATAAATGGATTTAGAAGTCCAATTGTATGTTTTTGACATCGAATAAGGGCTTTTTTATATCTAACCAATGAAGTGTCATGAAAGAAAGTTGTCAAATTGTTTAGTTTAAAGATTGATGACTAAACAATTCGTATAAAGTTTATAAATATAGAGATCATAATATGCATAGATTACTTGGAGCCACTGGTGATACTATGTACAGCAGTTCCATGGATCATTCCAACTCGACCCAGTCGTCTGTTTAAAGCGTTGTCCACATAACGTTTCGGCATGCTGAACAGACACTTGAATCTAAACTTTCTTTACAAGAAACTTTTGTTCTCTTCTCCAAGATACAACAGAGAGTAAGACCAAAAAAAATTACATTAATTAATAGTGCAAACAAACTATATGATTTATTAGATTGCTTTATGATTTTAATATGATAAAGTAGCCTACATTAAGAAGCGTTCCACTAATACTAGATATTTTTTTAGACGTAAATATTAAGTCCGCTAACCCTGGAGCAAAAACTATTTAAAATGTCAAAAAAAAAAAAAGGATCCAAAAGCTTATAAACCAGCGGTTCTCAATCTTTTAAGCTCGGTGACCCCTTTTTACAATATACCACTCGCCGCGACCCCCCCCCCCCCCACCACCCCCATAGACACACACAGCAATAGAAGAATAGACAATAACAATGCTTATTTTTGATGGGCTTAGGCGACCCCTGGCAAATCGTCAATCGACCCCCAAGAAGGCGGTCGCGACCCACAGGTTCAGAACCCCTGCTATAAACAGTACTAAACACTAAATCTAGATCGATTACTAGATTATTGGAAATATTAAGTAGGCCTAATTTTAAGATTTTTTTTTACAAATTAAAAATGCTATTCTATGCACTACATAGACAGACCTATCAGCAAAGTTTTGTTTAGTACTTACTCACTGCACTGATATTGTCTAAAATTCACATAGTTTAAAAATTCAATAGCAGTATTTATTGGTGGTGCATAAAAATAGGGATATCTTTACCACGCATTAAAAGACCACATCAAAACTCTAGAAAATTATCGGTTGGACATTTCCGTTTTGTATTTGACTAAGCTGATTTTAAAATGTCAAAAATACGAATACATTTT
Source organism: Biomphalaria glabrata (assembly GCF_947242115.1). Lineage (NCBI taxonomy): Eukaryota > Metazoa > Mollusca > Gastropoda > Planorbidae > Biomphalaria > Biomphalaria glabrata. Next base: position 24,010,290 of record NC_074714.1, on the reverse strand, counting down.
ATTCACTGACAATGCATTTAATTTTATAAACTAATGTTATTCCTGTTAAATGTGCTATTTTAAAAACTCAATAGGTAATAATATTTTGTAAAGGTAAATCTTGATACGAGTTTACTAAGAAGAGGAAATAAAACAAAAAGAGGAAACAATAGTCAGAGCCATAACCAGCACTAGATCTATAAGCGACAAACTATATCTACATCTAGATATAGCGACAAACTATATCTGCATCTAGATTTACATAGACAGAAGATATACCATATTACACGTGATTAAACTACAATGTAAAGATCCATTGATAAGAATGATAGATCTATATAATTAGAAATAGTGATTACAGCGACTTACGGAACAGCTCTGATAACGTATAAGCTAGTAGGCTACATTTGAGTTTCTAGTAATTGTCTAAATCTAGAGCATACATGTAAACAGGGTTATTGAAACTGAAACTAGACTCTTACCGGGAAGTATTTAACTAGGCTGCCTGTCGCCATTATATCCTAGAGTGAGTCTAGTATACAGTGATTCCCAAAATGGTCTATATAAGCCCTCAGGGGTCTACGACCACATCCAAGGGGTCTATGAGAGTGAAAAAAAATATTTGTAGGTCTATTTGATGTAAATGGAGGTCTACAACAGTGGATCTCATCTAAGCAGGAATTAATTAATTGAGTTTTTTACACACATATCATTTGTACCTTAGTTAATCCTTTGAATTTTAACCCTGATATTCGAATGAATTTTTAAATTGACATCGTTTTAAATATCTAAATTGTGTCTATGTTAATCTAGTATTCATGGGCGTAGCCAGGATTTTTTTACGGGGGGGGGGGGAGTTCTCCCCCCCCCCCGCGAAATTTTTTTTTATATGTATTTATGTGTGTGTGTACATAATCTTTATTGCATTCTGACCCTTCATTCTTTCGGAAGACGTTTATTGTGCCCTAGAATAGGTTCTTCCATGAGTTAGTGGGAAAATTGTAGCAAGGGGGTCTGGGGGAGCGCTAGGAGCTCCCCCAGCGCGGGGCGAAGCCCCGCTGCCAAGCACTATTTCTGATATTGAAAGCCAACAAAATGTATATTCTGAGGTATCTACAGTGCATTTTCTTGCTATTAAAATGTTTTATTTCAAAAACCTAATGTGCTATTCTTACTGACTTAGACCCTCCCGCGCCGTTTGGCGCATTTGCCTTCAAGCTGTTTCCATAAAATTGTAGATTCCCTGCCATTACTAGCAATGGGGTCTGGGGAGCGCTAGCGCGGGGCGAAGCCTCGCCGCCAAGCACTATTTCTGGTATTGAAAACCAACAAAATGCATATTCTGAGGTATCTACAGTGCATTTTCCTGCTACTAAAAAGTTTTATTTCAAAAACCTAATGTGCTATTCTTACTGACTTAGACCCTACCGCGCCGTTCGGAGCATTTGACGTCAAGCTGTTGCAATAAAAATCTGTCACTGGTAATATCTGAAGCCTCTTCCCACCTGCCATGAGGACCTCAATGAATGAGTGGCGTTAAGTTGTACTAGGATATCATTGCAACTCTTCTTATGCTTAATTCATTTTGTCGGAGAACATGTCCCGCAAACCTCATGCGTCGCTCTCTCACAATCTTACTAAAGGGTCGACTTCCAGTTCGGCATAGGATTTCCTTGATTTAAACCCGATCTCTATAACTGACTCCTAAAATCTGTCTTAGCCATCTTTGTTGAATCACATTTAGTGTTTTTCAATTTCGGCAGATAAATATTCACTGCAGTTTATTAAGGGAGCCCTGCCACTGGTAAAAATGTGTAACCACTCTTGAATATGCTCTTGGAATTAAGTGACTGTAGTTTGCTTTAGATTTTATATCGAAAAGAGAAGTTTTATCGTCAAGATCATCTGTTGGGGGTTTTCCACCTCAAAATGCTCTGTAAGGGGATCTTAAACTCAAAACCATCTGGAGGGGTTTTAAACTTTAAACAAACGCCATCTGTAGAAGAGGGGTTTAAACTCAAAACTCCCGATTGGATTGGCTACGCTCAAATAATTTTAGTGTGTAATTTGCTTTTTTTTTATATATTGAAGAGGTATTTTTAGCATTAAAGCCCTCTGAATGGGAGTTTAAACTCAAAACCCCTTTTGGCAACGCTCATAGCATTTTGAGTGCGTAATTTGCTTTTTTTCTTACACTGAAGATGTATTTTTTAGCCTCAAGCCCCCCCCCCCCTGGCGGGGGGTTTAAACTCAAAACCCCTTTGGCTGCGTTCATAGATTTTAGTGTGAGTAATTTGCTTTTATTTATATTGAAGAGGTACTTTTTAGCTTCAAACTCCACTGGAGGGGAGTTTAAACTCAAAACCCCTTTGACTACACTCAAAACATTTTGAGTGTATAATTTGCTTTGTTTTTTTTATTAAAGAGGTATTTTTTACCTTCAAACCCCGCTGAAGTGGGGTTTAAACTAAAAACTAAGTCAAAACCCATTTAGCTACGCTCATAACATTTTGAATGCGTAATTAGCTTTTTTTTATATTGAAGAGGGGATTTATCGTAAATTTTGGAGGGGGTTTTAAAATCAAAATCTCCCTTAACTGTGATCTTGGAATTAGGGGATTTTCGTTTGCATTTTTGTTTTGTTTTGTTTTATAGAAGAGAGGGGGGGGTTAACTGCAAAAACTCCAAGTAGGGGGTTTAAAACTCAAAACCCCTAGTAGGGGGTTTTAAACTCAAAACCCCTGGTAGGGGTTTTTAAACTCGAACCCCCCTGGTAGGGGTTTTAAACTCAAAACCCCTTGGTAAGGGGTTTTAAACTCAAAACCCCATTGGTTGTGCTGGAGCAATTGATGGTTTAGTATTAAAATCTCACCTAAAATAAACAAAATCAAAGCAAAAAATCATTCACTAAATTCCGATCCCCAAGGGGGGGGGGAGATTTCATTTCGGGGGGGGGGGGGATTGAACCCCAACCCCCCCCCCTGGCTACGCCCATGCTAGTATTACATATGACCAAATCCGAAAAGCTCTGTGTTGATTATTTGAAATTCGGCTTTTATTCCTATCTTCCTTGTCTATATGTGTCTGTTTTGCAACAAAGCAATGACGATATGAAACCATCTAAGCTGGAGGATCATTTGAGACAATAATGCTTAAGGTGATGTCTTCGATTTCGAAGATATAGAATGAGTACAGTGTTTCACATAAACCAGTTGCGACCTATATATTTTCCCGCATCTCGTGCACACAAAACCGACGTCTGCGGTGGTCTATTTAAATTTCCTTTTCGTATTCTGCGTCATTTTCAATAAGGGTTTATCGCAAAAGTAAATTTAAGAATAGACACACAAGGAACAAATGTCAGCTTCAACATCACAAAGACAAGCGAGCGTAGTATAATATCTCTACTTTTAGCAAATTTTGGAAAAACGCAAACTTTAGGCAAAAATGGATTTTACCACCATTGAAGACGTCACTGTTTTACACAAACCTTGATCTGGTGTCGTAAAACAAAATGCATACAAGAAACAATGCAGATCAAAGCCGCATTGGTGAAATGAGTAATGACATTGAAAGATACAAACAACATATTTTTCTATAAATCTAGACGAGTTCACCTTGCCTGGTAATGAAGCATTAATATTGGCAGATGTTCGTTCTATTATGAATCAAGAAATCCAGGAAGAACTTCTTTTTGCCAAGAACTCTGATCAAAATCTCTGTGGAGACTGGAGATACGAGAGGGCGCATGTGTCAATGTCGGGATGAGAGAAAGATGTTTGTTGATACGATACGGGTGGGTGACTGTGAGACGCGAATGCGAAAGGCGAGACAATAAAAGTGTCTGTGTGGTGTGTTTGAACACGTACTTGTGAAAATGTACAGGTGTAGAAAAAAGGTATTTAAGGCCTGGTTTTGTTAGGGTTAGTTAGATCTTAGAGAGCGGAAGTAGAAAACATGTAGTGAGAAAGTTAGAACTTGTAAAACGAATAGTTGAACAACACATTGGGAATCTGAGAGAACACATAATCATGGATGCAGTGCTAGAAGCATTCAACTAAAATGTTAGAACATAGGTCACGAAACGAGAGCCAAAGACCATCAACCACTTGATCTTGCACTTGCGACAGTATAAAGCTGCTCACCCCAATGATGTATTAGCAAGACAGAATACGGGTGTTGCTTTTAAGGCCACCAATGCGAAGTAAAACCCCTCCACATAGAAGAGAGGAAGATAAAGCAAAGACCCCAACAACTATTTACAAAGACAAAACATATTGAATGAAGTGACAGAAAGTTCGCTTCCAAAGTCAAATCTGTGGATAAACAAACCATACGACAGAGACTTGCTTCCACAATCGACGCAATAAAAGTTGGAACAACAGACCGAAAGATCGAGCTTTTGCTCAAAACACTTCAAATCTATCCGGGCTTCGTAGAAGAACAGATGACAAACGTGCTGTATGATACAGGCGCAACCGCAATTTTAGTTTCAAAAGAATATGTCAAACCATAAGAATACACTGAAAGATGACAAGAATTTGTTAGTTATACTGGTCAAGTAACAACACATTTAGTCGCACATGTCAACATACACGCCATTCAACAGTGGTTGGCATGATGCTTTAAAAACCAGACTACATTGGTCTTATCATATTGGCTGTATCAAGAGTGCAAAACATTGCACAGGAGAAGATTTAAACAAGTGGAAAGCAAATTACTCCGATAAATGTTCTATGGTTACAACAAGAGCTCAGACGAAAGCAGAACAAGTACAAAATTTACAAAGTAAAAGAAAAATACAAGACAAGATAGGCCTACAAGATCGTTCAAACGATGAAAATAAGATAAGATAATTTTTATTGATCCAATCTAATGGAAATTCAGTTTGACTACAATTGACAAGTTCAGCGAAACTACTGTACAAAAACAATATTGATTAAAAATTCGAACAACATTCACACACGAAAACACATACACATTCACAACCAGCGCTTTATGAATTTGACTTCTATGTACTTCTCGATGATTTTGTAACACTCTGACCGAAAGTGGGATAAAGGAGTTTTTTTAATCTTTCAGTTTTATTCCTAATGGAAAGGAGACGACCACTTCTTTCAGATCTTATGTAACAGTGATTTAATGGGTGCAGGTTGTCTTTAACCCTTAAAGTGCTGAGCTTTATTACAAAATGTTATTACAATCCTAGTGTTTAAGGGCTAAAGTACCACACGCGTCTAAAGGGTTAAGAATCGTGAGTGATTTGGAAAGGCATCTTTCTTGGAAAAGCTCTTCAAGAGATGGTAGCTGTACTTGAGTGAAGATAAAGAAAAAGAAAATTAGGAAATAATTAATGATAATCAAGTAAACAAGCCAAGTGAAAACTTCAAATAAAGTTAAGAACCACTATAAATTAAAACAGAAATATTTATCGATGAACAGATGAATGATCCAGGTCCAAGAAAACTTATAGATAGTGAAGCCTCAACAAGACCTGGTTTTATCAAGATAGGCGAAGTACAATTAAAAAATGGATACCAGCTCTTCTATTTCAAAAGTCATCAGAATATCATCACAAAGTTTCTAATTATTAATCCATCTTCATACCCAGTGGAAAAAGGTTTCAGCAAGGTTGCCAATCTTCTAATGATAATTTAAAAAAAAACTGGACATCACTAACCGATAAAGTGTTAAAACACTTTAACAGACAGAGTGAGTTGTTATAAGCTTTGTTAAAAAAAACAACAACAACACATGACCAATAGTAAACAGGGCTTTAAAAGGGACATCATTTTTATAGGCAAAACGCTGGCAAGTGTCAATAGTTTTAAATACCTCGGAGCTATCGTCTCAGATGAAGGAACTAAACTTGAACTAATGGAGGGAATTGCACAGTTCACCGCAGTACTTGCAAAACTCAAAACAATCTGAAAAGGCACAGGCATGCCCTCGACATCGAAATCAAAATGATGCACTGTCTGGTCCTGACCACATTCTTGTATGCTTGTGAATCTTAGAACTAGCGAAGAAGATCCTAGCAATTGAATTGCGATTCTACAGAAATATCATAGGTATCACATACAAAGACCGCATCACAAACGAAAATATAAGAGACAGGATTAATGCAGTGATTGGAACCCACGATGACCTGCTAACTACTTAAAAAAACGCAAACTAAAACTTTATGGCCATTTTGCAAGGTCCTCTGGGCTCGCAAAGACTTCCCTTCAGAGACAGAGATACGAAGAGAAGATAAAAGAATGGACGGGCCTGTCATTGAAAGAGATTTTATTCGTGATAAAAAACAGAGGAATCGAGAAAGACGGTCGATAGATCATGTGTGGCGCCACAACGGCCCAATTAACTGACTAAAGAATAGGTGAAGACGAAGTGAGAAAATGTCCATGCAAGCAATAATTTTAAGTGAGCGAAATTTGTAAACGTGTTGAAAAAACGAAATCTAGATGGTGAATTGTATATATAGGTTGATAGATGTTTTATTACAGAAATAAATCCTGAAAATAAAGTTTGCGATGTATGTTAACCATTTTTCATAAATTGTTTACACGGCTTTTATTTTGTATTATTACAGCCTACAATAATATGGTGCGCAAGGGTTTACCCTGATAGCAAAGATTTTGGGCTCGGTAAGGGCCCCAACAAGGCTAAAGCCCTTACTAACCACAATTAAGGGCCCCATTCGGTGGTTGAACAAATGGAATCCCTTAGGGCTAAGATTGGGCTAAGTCAGGGGCCTAGAAAAAACCCTCGTGAAACCCTTGTGGGGCCAGTAATGGGAAGGACTTGTGGGCCCCAACAGGACCAAAGATACTTGGCCTTTTTTTTTGGGGGGGGGATCAATGAAAGTCCAAATGGGAGTCCTTAAGTGCGAGTCTGGGTGCTATCAGGTGGCCCAGATGAAGTCGTATTGGGGAGCCAGTAAGGAGCGAACATTGGGGGGCCTAAAAGGACAACACATGGGCCCCATTTGTTGGATGAACGTTGTCCCAAACGAGTGCCCTTATGGTTGAGTCTGGGCTCAGTTAGGAGACCCTGGTGAAGCCCTGGTGGATCCCCTCGTTGTAATTAAGCCAATAGATTCATTAAAACTTTATAATTATAAATAAATGTTCTAATATGTAATGCTGTAAGCCGTGTGACGTCAGCGGGGAATCTAGATCGTATAGATAGAATCTAGATCGTATAAATCTAAATCGTAATAATAGGGAAAAAAAATTAGGTCTGTGATCTAAATACAATGTTCTTCTTACGACTCATTTCTAGTTGGCAGATTGAAGGCCTAGTCTAGATCTAGATCCATGTTTTGAATTTTTCGATCTCACACACAAAAAAAAACCAAAAATATTCCCCAACTCACTCAGTCACTGACTTGCTGATCTAAAATAATCTAGATTTAAATCTCTACACTTTATATTAGAATCTCAATTGTTAATCTAGATTAGTTTAAATCCTATCTGGAGATTTAATCACATTTTACAATTCAGAATCTTCTACTTAGGCTTCAGGCTTCAACTTCAGGTAGACTTGGAGTGATAACACTGACTTAGTTGACTTACTTAGTCTTACTACACTAGATCTAGATGATAGGGATGTAGTCTTAGTCAGACTTAGTTTTAGAGTTTATAACTTTATACTTTATTAAATAGAAGTAGTCGACTTAGACTTAGCCGACTTACACTTACTTCACTTAGATCTAATTCTAGATCTTGATCAGTAGATGTCTAGAGTAACTTACATCTATCGAACACCTTCGTTTTAAGGTACTTATCAAACACCCCATTGTATTTTTTAAAATTCTCCTTTATTTCGATGATTATAAAGAAACTAGTCCATTCTAATTGTGCATCGTCCATTTCTTTATAGTTAAGTTATAATTAGTTTCATTTTCACCAGAGGATCATTTTTTTACTTATATTCAAAGTGCATTGGTAATATTGGTATAAAAATTTCACATTTTTTGAACTCTTGGGAAGAGTGGAGTGAGTCTCGGGTTAAGGGTATTTTTTAATGCTAATGATGCTTCAGCTCAAAAAAACTATATAATACGCTCTAATTAGGCTGAGAAATATTTACAACTATTTATTTGAAAGTGTCCTTTGTTACCTAAACATGAAAATTGAGGTTTAAAAAGGGGGTGTTCGATAATAGCAGTTTTTATATAAGCAGTCTCAGCTTCGTAAGATATCGAACGCCATTTTAATGTTAAAAATAAACATCAAAGGGATATAACCCAAAGAAGACAAAATATATATTTAAATTATATATTTTTTAATTGTTATTTTTTAAAATAATGTAATGCAAAGTACAGATATAATTTAATCATATGTTACAATTTGTATCAGTTATTTGTGGTTTACCGTAAATGTGCTATATTTTTTTAAGTAAATAGATTTACATCGATATATGCACTAATTGTACCCATTTTAAAAGCTTGATTTTATGACATATATTATAGCTAGATGCTAATAGTATCAATGCGGAACGTGAAAGAGAAACACAGTGGAATGTATTCAGTTGTTGTTTCTTTTTCAGATGCCCCATTCTATTAACTTCTGAATTTGCCCCATTCTATTAACTTCTGTATTATGTGTTATAAACCAATACCTAGCGCATGTGCTTGATGTGAAGAGATATTAATAAAACGAAAGGGCAAAGGGGGAGGTATAGAATGCAGATATGGTATTTTGAAATAAAAATGTCTTGGGCAGGTAAAAAAAAAGGTCAGGGGGTGGGGGAGAGAAACAGTCAAGACACTGTATCCAGAGATCATCAATAATTGATCGACCATTAGAATGTGACGTCAGCCTCAAATACATAGAGTCAGTTGTGCTTCTCGATCTAGACGTGTGGCGCCGGGTCTATAAAATTATATATATATATATATATTAATGCGTTACAAAGACACTCCTTTGAAACATCACAAATACACAAAATAATAACAATAACGCATTTAACCACTCTCTTATTCTGCCTACACCCCCTTACCCGCGCTTCCACTCTCCAACATTCACACTTTTTCAGTGCAAAGTAACAACGTAAATTTCAAGACTCAATCCAAACGCAGCCACCAGACTAACACACAACAAAAAAAAAAGGTCAGTGATAGCGTAACACACAGGTGTAAACCAGGCCATCAACACAGCCCCAAAACATTGTTCAAGTTGTAGTAAGAACAATGTTGAGGGGAAAGGGGGAGGAGCCATCAGTCGAGTACCTACGGTCAAGCCGCTAATTAGGTCACAAACACTAGGCATGATAGATACGTAGTATATATAGATATGTTGTTTGTGTGTGTGTGTGACAAATACTAAGCGTGCTCTAAAATACGTTTTTTTTTTTTTTTTTTTTTTGGTCAACCAGGTGGTTTAGGGAGGGCGGATTTATCTACATCTATAGGTAACACAGCTTGCAAGCTACCATAGCTTTTCAGCACCCCCCCCCTCCCCGCCCAGATCAAAAAATATCTAGCACTGACTTTTGGGCTGTTACATACACTGAGCGTGCTAGATCGGCGGCTAGTTACGTAGGGCCGCGTACCGTATGTTTTGTTTTTAGGTCAACCAAGTAAACTGTTGTGTCCTGCAATGACTTGGGGATGGCGGGATTATCTATTGTCTACCAAAGCTTATTAGGCTCTCCCTCAAATAAATAATATCTGGATTTAATTTATTAATGGCCTTATGTCTCAAAATAGCTTAGACCTAAATAAGTACTACGGTAATGCGTTACTGGGCTTAGCACCGTCAGTTTCTAAGCAGAGCTGATCAGTGATAGATTCCTTCGATGTGGACCATTTGAAAATGACTAAAAATCTGTCTTTCTTGACATGGCGTAAAAAGAAAATGATATAAATAAAAAAAATATAGATTATAACACTTTTGAAACACCATACTTTTCACAAAATTTTAGGATTATAACACTTTTAAAACACCATACTTCTCGTGTGTTCGATAAGTTCTTAATATGTTCGATAAGATAAGATAAAGCTAAAAAAGTGTTCGATAATTTAAGCTTTTGAAATCATCAACCTGACCCATTTTAACATCAAATATAAGTTTAACTATGAGTAGTAATAGAATAAAACATGTCTACTTTTTAAGAAAAATGGATGAGGAGTTCACAGATACAATCAGTTTTTTTCTAGGTCTAATTTTTACGGAGATACACAAATTCAAACATAAAAAATGTCGGCGAATGAGCTTAACTTGTTCGATAAACGTAAGTTACTGTAGATCTAGGACTTAGACTTCACTCTAACATAGAGTGATAGAGTTTAGACTAGTTTAGACTTTAGAGTCAGTGTCACTTAGAGTTAGACTTAGATCTAGTGGCTTAGGACTTAGACTTAGAAATCTAGTTGACTTAGTAGTTAGTGACTAGTTTAATTGTCTAGGTCTAGACTCTAGTTCACTAGAAGTAGAGTAGATCAATATTAGATCTATATATTAATAATTATTATAAATTATAATTAATACTTTTTAATTATTAGAATAATAGGTAATAGAATATAGTAATACAATACGTCAATAGTATAGTACTATAGTCAAAAAGTTGAGTAACTGACATCAATCGAACAAGTAGTCTAAGTTAAGTCGCCGACATTTTTTTATGTTTGAATTTGTGTAAGAATTAGACCTAGGACCTAGGAAAAAACAGAGAGATTGTATATCTAGTTATGACTAATATCTATGATTACAGAATAGTATGAGTATGAATAAGTATGAACTCCTCATCCATTTGTCTTAAAAAGTATATATATATTATATTATATATATATATATATATATATATATATATATATATATATATATATATATATATATATATATATATATATGAATAATTAAGAACCACTGCTAAAAATCGCACTAAGTTTTTTTTTGTTTTCTATTGCCTATCTAGCTCTAATAGCATTTATATATGTAAAGTTTCCCTTTCAGATCTTGCGATCTATGGGGCAGAAGATGTTATGGTCATCTGTTTCTATGGCCAACGGTTAACAAGCAGGTTGTTATGTGGCCAGCACAGCGACCAACCGCCTTTACTTTCCCCAACTATAGTCAGGTACCCATTAGAGTTGGAGGGACTCAGGAGCACCCTAAAAATCCTGAAATTCACAGAGATTCGAACCCACAGCCATTCCCCTTTGTCTAATGCAGATAAACCAAATGGAGGTAACATTTAACGAAATCCAATAACACAGGCGAAAGACCGAACATTAATATTTTAAGTTAGTTGATGCTGATACTGAACAAGAAGTTTAATAGTAACGAAGAGAACCATAGAATTTCAGCTAACTCTCTATGTTCAAAACAAGCTTCCTATTAAGGCATCCTAACGTAGTCTGTTTACATTACATTGGCTGATATTTCACTAGATCTCCCCCTAAAACCTAGTCTTGTTTTTACTAGTGACATCATTGTCAAAAATTCCCCTATTTCCGAAAAAAATAACTAATTCCTAATCATTCCATAACAATATATATAATGTACTATATATCTATCTTAATTTTTTAGTCTTAGTGTCTAGATATTACTTGTAAACGAGCATTGGCTTTGGTCCAGTAGGGTTTCCTATTATATAATGTATGTTTATTGTGTAAATTTTTTTTTCAGCTCAGGCTCATGATCATATTTATTTTTCATTTATTTTATTTACTGCAAACTTTAGGGTGTATCTTGTTGTTATGATATACACTAAATGTTCATTTCATTTTCAGATTTCTACTACAGCTATTGAGTTCACAACCATGGCTCCGATAATTAATTTTAGCAATTTAACTGACATGGAACTTTCTCAGATGTTGAAAGATTATGGTGTCATTGTTGGACCTATCAATGGTATAGAATTTTGTTTGTTTGTTTAAAATATTATATGTTATGTAGGACCGAAAATTTTCTTTTTTTTACAACACCTTTATTCAAGTAAGAACTTCTTTGAGAAACAGGTTGGGTGGGTAGAACCTGGGTGGACAAGGTTATCAAAAACGTCTCTAAGGATTTTTAAAATAAATTTTATAGTTGATGTATATTATTGGGAAAAACATTATTTGCTCATTGGTCATAACAGGAAAACTCTTTTTATAATTTTTCAAAGTATACAAATAAAAAAATGTCACTTTTTTTTTTAACTAGATCTAGATCCAAAATAGATTTTGTAAAGGACTGTCTTGTTCGGTAATTCGAAATGTAAGGTATTATTGATTCAAGAGTTAAATAAATTAAAGAAACAATAATAATAAATTAAAGAATAATTTTACAACCATTTAATAATTAAATATGCTAATGAACATCAAGTTTTGATGATGCAATAAACCTCTTTCATAACCTAAACTACATCTATGCAAAATAATTAATCTATTAGATCCAAAGAATCAATTTTGACATTCTGCTCTGTAAGTTGTATCTGTCATTAATCTTTAGAGTCAGAGACAAGCCTTATATAATTATAAAAGTTATAGAAAGAAGGTATTGTATATTTTTAAAAAGTATTTTTGTTCTTTTATGTAAAATTTTAAATAAATAAAATGATTTAACTGATAAGATATTTTTTGTAATGTAAGTTAGTTAACAGTAGTTTATCTGCCATTCAAACTCTGTTTATCAAAGCTTGGCTATGTCATATACTTTGCTGTACCCCCCCCCATCCTTATTTTTGCAACTTTCAATAAGACTACTAGCATTTCAATGGCCAATGTATTCTAGTATATGTTTGGCTTAATTGGAACAGCCCTATTTAAATCACCCACCCACAGTCATTCACTTCTGTACTGTGAATTCTATATATGACTTTTCTTTGGGTTTTCAGCTTTTTATTGAAATATTTGAAAGTCTCTCTAATGCTTTCAAACACCATCAATTTATTTTAATCAAGTGTTACAAATCATCTTAGGATCAAGGTTATAAATTCCATTTTAAATTTTTATGTAGATCGAATTATTAAAATTAAATTGTGTGAAAAATGCTATTTAAAATAAAAATTATTTTATTAGGTACTTGAAACCTAGAACCTCAGATTTTAAGTCTGATACTCTACGGACTGAGATAACTGAGTGTTATTAATATCAGAATAAATTATGCACTAAAAGTAAAGTGCTTAAAACAGAAGTAAAATCTTGTACTTTTCAATAATATATGTTGGGTCGAAAATGTGAATAAAAAAATCAATTTTGGAAAATTTAACCTCTGCAGTTTTGATCATTAAAATATTTCAGTTGTTGTAGGCCAAAAGTAAGTAGTAACAGATTAAATTTTCAGATTTTTTTTTGTCCAACGCAAGTGGGAGAATTAGTGATGAGTGAATAGGGGGCTTTGCATATATATGTATTAGGATAAGAATGGACACATTAGTTTTAAAAAAACTGAACAAATTCACACCTTGCAAAATCTTTATTTTTTATTTTTTTAAGTGGCTACCAGAAAAACATATGAACGAAAATTATTGAAATTAAAGACTGGACAAGAGTCGCCTTCCTCTCAAAGATACACACCTGTTGATGATGATGAGGATGATGATGACAATGGTACTACTTGCTTTTTTAGTCTAGTCTCTTATCTTGATCTTAGGTAAAGTGAAGTATCCCTTTCAGACCCTGTAATCTATAGAACTGATAATGTAAAGCTCATCTCTTTCTATGGATATTACTAAACATTTTAGTGGTTTTGACATTATTGTTAGGCCCAACTACAACAATAACTGACTCACATACTCACACACACACAAAACTACAGTGTATTATTAATGATATTGAATGTTCATTGGCCTCCTGTCATAGAATGGCTATGGTTCATCTCGAACACTTTTTCATATGACTGTGAAGCCCTATTTTGGAAAGACACTCCCGTCCACATATATTGCAGGTCAAGGTAGCGTTCACTTTGGTGGTAGAGGAGCTGGCCATTTTTCGTGTTGCATGCTTCTCTTCAAGAGCTGAGGCCCATGTTTTCTTGCTGTCCATAGTTTTCTTGGTCATCGTCTCTCTCCAACTAGTGCAAGTTGCCCGTACAGAATGATTTTCGGGACAAGTGCATCTCTTTTTGCTCTTAGCTGATTTAGAGTCAAACCAATCATTTCACTTTGTAAGTTTTCTACCAATGATGTCCAGGGAAGTCTTTTGTATGGTGGACTGAGGTGTTGCCATTTTTCTGTTGATGTATTTCAAAAAGCATTTTTGTAGTCACGTTCAAAAGATTCCATAAACTGTATCTAGAGATCAGGGTTGCACATCTTGCTTACATCTGATTGGGATCTTCCAATCTGCTTGGTATGGTGGATTTTCTCAGTTAGAAGATTGATTTTACAACATACTAAGGAGTGATCTGTGTCACAGTCTGCACTGTGATAGGACCTGGTAATAGGTATTAGTGACACAGTGGGAGTGTAGTGAGCAAACCTCGAGTAGCCTTTGTTCATTTCCGTTTACTTTTTTGACACCAAAACGCCCAATACAGCTGTCCCATGCTGAGTTGTCAGATCCAACGCATGCATTTAGGTCGCCGAGGATGATAACCTGTTCCGTATTTGGGATCTTGCTGAGAGCAGATGAAAGGTTGTCATAGAACATGTCTTTGGCCTCCGGTGTGGAACTCAAAGTAGGAGCCGGTGTGGAACTCAAAGTAGGAGCGTAGGCACTTATCAAAGTTACATGTCCAATAGATGAGTTAAGGCGTAGTGATAGGAGTCTTTCTCTACAGTGTTCAGCAGTGTGTTCTTAACTTCGAAACAGACGCTGTGTTCCTTTACTTCTCTTTCGGCTTTGCCTTGCCAAAAGAGGGTGTAGTCTTTTTCTTTGATTGAATGTAATCAAATGTAATTATACGATCATATTTAATAAGGTCTATAATCCACTCCTTTTTTTATCATAATAAATTGTATTTTAATAGTGAAAACAATTACAACTTTATTTATATAGTTTCTTTTTCTTAAGAGATATTTATCATCCAATAGATCATGTAGTTGGCTATTGTTGTACTAAAAGTACTCCTTTTTCAGTATGGTCTATAAGCCAAATGATGTAATGGTCATCTGTTTCTATGGCTACAGCTAACAAGGGTGTCATGTGGCCAGCACAGTGATTAACTGCCTTTATTTTGCCCAATTAAAGTCTGTTGCCCATTAGAGTTGGCTGGACTAAGGGACATCTTAAAAATCCTGAAATTCAAAATCCCTGTCCTCACCAAGATTTGATCCCAAAACCCCTCATTTCAGAAGGGAAGCATTTACAGACCTGCCTACCGTTACGCAAAATGCGTATTCGTTACGCAAAATCTCCCAAAAATGACCGTCAGTACGCAAATACGCATTTAACCCGTCGCGTTACGCATTTCGTATCCTTTCCCCCCTCTCTTGACTAGCTTACGAGCGGTCACGGAGGTCACGCTAAGCCGTCCTGTTGGGGGGGATAAACAGAAAAGGTGGGGGAACACATTGTGTCCAGATCTATACGTTGATTGGTTCTTAAAAGCAATTAGATTTAGTCAAGAAATGAAAAACGCGAGAGTGAGGGAGTGGCGGGTTGGTACCAGGTTGGTGCCGTCAGTTAGCTGATACACCAACTTTACTTTTTTTTTTTTGTAAGTTCATTAGTAGAAATTAATTATGTTGAATCCCTGATTCATTTGTATAGAAAAAAATATCGGAGTGCTATCGATTCAAAACACATTGAGTGACATTGTAGATATCTAGTCTAGATCTAGATCTGGATTCTAAATCTAGAATCTAGATAACTTGTTATACAGAAATAGATCTAGCTAGAGTCTAGCTAGTCATTACGTTATGTCATGATTCTCTACATTAGTAATTACTCTTCAATCTAGATCCAATTTAGTTGTAGATCTAGTATGATTTAGATCATTTTAGATTGACTAGATTCTAGATCGATAACATCTACTACCATCTAGTCTAGATCTAGACTCGATTCTTAGTATAGAATAGATCAAGGATGAAGGTAGGCCTACAAAAGTTTGGAGAGTAGACCTACGTTTGTAGCGGATCCACTGCATCGGTAACACTCTTGAGCCCAGATCTAGAGTAGATTATATTCATTATATAGACATAGATCCAGATCTAGTCTAGATATCATCTCTATTGTCGTATTGATCTAGATTTAGATTGTAGATCTAATCATGACATCTAGATCTAATATAATATTTATATATATATATATATATATATATATATATATATATATATATATATATGACAAAATAGTGGATCGCGTAAGTCTACGCATTCTGGTGCCAAAATACGCATTTTGACCATCAGCGTTAGGCATTTGGACTTTTTTTGGTAGGCAGGTCTGCATTTACCACTTAGCTACCACACCTCACTTGATCTTAGGATTACAGCTTCAATGCTATTGACCTACCTAATGAAAAGGTCTTTTTTAGCAAATGGTCCCAGATTTTCTCGACCATATAGCAATCAGGGATAACCAGATAAAAAAAAATATCTTTTGTTTTAATGGGCATAGTTTAGTCTATTAAATTAATTTAATTAGTTTAAATGTTACTACTAATTGAAATATTATTAGTAACAACCATAAGGGAAAGCAGGATTTTTGTGCTGTTTTTCATATTTAGAGCTCAAAATAAAAAAAACAGTACTGCTAAACATCTTATACCACAAATGTATTACAGAAGCTTTAATTTTTTTTAATTTTATTAACGGGAATTTTAAGTGACAATATGTATACTTGTATGGTTATATAATTGAAAAAAGTCCTTTTTTTTTTATTTTTAAAATAATTTTTAAAAATGATATTGCTTTTCAGAAGTTGAGATTAGGCAACCAATAAAACACAGTCCTGTTAAGTAAGTATTAAATGTCTTTATTCAATTGACTATGTTTAATTGAAGAACATAACAAGAGAATTCAAATTTTACAGAAGACTTATTTGTTAATTATCATTTTCCCATTTTGCATTTTTTATCATGGTATCTATAGAAATGATGGGGAAAATCTCAACTTCTATCTGTGCTTCTATGGCATATTCAGTTCTTTCCCAAATAATGTACATATACATAGGTTGGCCACCGAATAAGCCGCTGGAAAACCTGACGTGTTAAAAAAACAACAACCCTGGGGGTATTTTTTTCCTTTAATATTTTTGTAAAACTAGTGTGTGATGACTTTCTAATTGTTATTGAACTACAAACTTGAAAGTTATGTAACAAACTTGTATAGCTCTATTTAATATCAATTGGCAGCACTTTATTCACTACTAAGTTTCTATCTACCTCACAACCTACACCGACATGCCTATTCAATTGTCATTCTGCAGTCCTGACCTCATGTTACCCCTGCTAGGCTGACCCATTCTACCATAGGGCAGGTACAGGACAGGGGCGTAACTTAAGCATGACACTCATACTCACACGCACACCAAAATCCTTTCACAACACTGGTAAGTGAAAGTTTGACCCACATAAGACAAAGTGGCCACAATATCTGTTAATTATAACAAGTTTAATATATAGAGCATGTTAACAAACACAAGGTAACTGAAGGTGCTGTGATAACATAACAAATACGAACACAATACTTAAAATGATAGAAAATATTATTATATTAAAAATTATTTTTTTGCTATGTAACAAACCTTTAGACTCCCCCTTCCCTTGTAACAAATCGTACCAAATTGTATACCCCCATCCCCCCTTTAGCCATTACATATTATCAACACTTTCCCTTATACGAATTGTTATTGAACTAGTATTTTGCAAATTATTTATCATGACCCCTCAGCAACAGTCACAGAAGTCAGTTAAATGGTCATCTGAAAATCCAAAAATCTAGAGATAAAAATAGAAATGGCCAGACTAATGAAACTTGTCACTTCAATGGTTTAAATGTTCATTCAATGGATGCTCAAACAGAGTTTAAAAAGATAATACTAATCTGAAACTTAAGAGGTTGAAAATGAAAATGTATATTGGCCACCAAAAGTGAAAAAAAAAAAAGCCAAGATTGACAAAGATTATTTAGTCACATGGGAATGTATTAAAACACTTCATCACTTATTAGTACAGGTGGGTGCAGCTCCATTGCTGTATTACAGGATTGAAATGATTTGACTCAAGTACTTTATATGAGAGCCAAGACAATACTTTAGAATACATGCTAATGTTCTACACATGTTTGCTACATGGAAATATTGACAAAAGTTTAGTTAGAATTTTTTAAAGTCATTAATATGCATTGTGTTTTTCAAGCTGATCATTTCCAGTTATATTTGTTTCTCTGTTCAACTAAACATCTCTGTGCTGCACAACAAATGATCTAATTACATTCCAGTACTGTAAATAATGTATCGCATGGCCCATTTCATAACATTGGGTATTACCAGCTTATGTATTGGATTGACTGTATTGTCATGCTCTTATTATATTTTGTCCATGATTTTAATATATTAACACTGCAAAGTTGAGATTATTAAAAGGTTTAAAACTTATGCACAAACCATTCAAGTTTTGTTATGTCAAAAGTAGTTGCAGTGTTTGTGTGAAGTAAAAAGTTGATTTTGTTTTCTCTCTACTATGTTGTTATTTATTTATATTGTTAGCACATTTTATTTCTTTTTGTTATAACTGTGTTTCCTTCTATCTCTTAGAATGGACTACTCTCAAGCAAGACAGAGAAGAGAGATTTCAGAAACATACTCATCATCATCATCATCACGTGTTGAGAGTCGTCCTTCCTTGTCAACATCAGCCAGGACAACAACATCCTATGTGCCTGCAGCCAGTGAGCAACAGGAACACTATCATGAGAAGTAAGGAAGGCTTCTTAGCCCACTAACTACTATTTCTGGTCTTACAAAATGCATGTTTAACCCTACCAACCCTGAGCCCCTGAAACAAATTGTCACCTCTGGCCTTAGCTTCTGAGGGCTATGCCCCCCTTTACTTTCTTTCTTTCGAATTAATTTCACAATTTTTTCTTATCAATACAACAGAATACGCAAGAATTAGTGGGATACCTGTCCATTAGTTAACTAAATTTGTAGTGCTTCTATATTAATTAAAAAATTACTATGGTTCAGCATTATTTTCATTGTCCTGGGATACAAGTTTATTAATGTCAGGTTGAAGTTTCTTTGTCACTGACACTTTCATCACTAATGACAAATTTCGATCAGATAATCTTGAAAGGTGAGGTGTTTTGTACCTTTCATAGCGGAAAAACAATCAAATTTGTGTCTAATGTCATCCAGAAACATTGAAAATTGGCGATAATTAAAGCTACGGTCACGAATAAAATTGATAGCGACTGGAACTGGTCTTAGTACATGTTGGAACTGTAATTACTTTGCGCATAATGCTTATTGGTGAATGATGCACTGAAAATGATCAAATTTAAAATTAGCATCAGCCTCACTTATTTTCGCAAGCAGCTTTGCACCAACATCATTTCTAACTCCAACCTGCCTGAGACGCATAATGGGCATCTCTTGGAGGGACCATGTCTCCAATCAGGAAGTCTTGAAATTGGCCAATATGAACAGCATGTATGCTCTCCTGACACAAAGAAGATTACGCTGGCTCGGACATGTCACCCGCATGCCAGATGGTAGAATCCTGAAAGATATCTTATATGCTGAGCTTGTAGAAGGAGTCAGACCCTAGGGCCGCCCAAGACAAACATATAGAGATGTCTGCAAGCGAGACATGAGAGCCATAGGCATCAGCGAAAGTATGTGGGAAAACAAAGCCAAAGACCGGAGTGCATGGAGACAAACTGTGCGTGCTGGGACAACCCTTGCTGAGAACAAAAGAATTGAAGCGGCCTAATCAAGAGGGAAAAAAAGAAAGCTGCCCTGTCCGCTAGTCCTAAATTAGAATCATACACATGTATGAATTGTGGCAAAGTCTGCTGCTCTAGAATTGGCTTGATTAGCCACACCAGATTCTGCCCCGTCTCAAGATTAAACCAAAACCAGTGACTCATCTGGGCGCATCCATTGCCTTTCGAGACAAAAGGAGCCATATATAAAATCCATTATTCTGGGAAATTATAAATTGTCAGTAAATTAGTGTACATTTTCTTGTGACCGCAGAAAGTACTGAATAAACTGAATATAAACAGGGCCTAGTAGTTACTGAAATAAAATAGAATGACAATATTAACCACTGATAATTTTTGTGTAACATATTGCTTATTTAAGATGTGTTATTAACAATTAATAATAATTAAAAAGCTAAAAAAAACAGCACTAAACTTAAAAGATAACTTGAATATAATTCGATGTTAATTTAAAAAAAAAAAAAGAAAAACCACATCTAATTCAATTTAAAATAAATTTTTTGAAAAATTATTTGTTTCCAAAAATTTCATCATTAAAGAATACTCAATAAGTTCAACGAATTTGATTGTTACTTTTTAGTGTTTTTTTTTTACCTGAAAATTAGTGTTGACTGTAAAACGCTTAATAATGTAACATTATTTTGATAATTCTTGAGGTGGCCAAGCGGGCCGCATGCAAAGTGGTCGCAGGTCGTATGCAGCCCACAAACACTGTTTGACAGGCCTGCTTTATACAATTCTACTTCTAAGAGTCTAAATAAAATTAAAATATTATCCACTTTAATCTTATTACAAGCCTAGACCTACCATATATGTACCTGGTTCATGTTTATTACAAATTTTCGTGTAAAACCACACCCCAATTCAACGCTAACACATGAGCACAGCAGTTTGCAAAATTAACCATGTACTTTAATTACAGTTGGTTGGTTAATTTTAGAAAAAGCTGTCCACCGGCAAATTACAGAAAAAAAAGCAGTTTATCGGTTTAGTAGTGTTAACTCCTGAGCAAAGAGTGGTAACTCTAATAAAGAAATTATTTCTTATAATAAATATAATGTAAAATTTAAAAAAAAAACACAATATAAACTATAACGATTTTCTGATTTCAGAAAATAATACTTTTAATTCCTTTAAGAAGCTTATAAAGCACTCCATTTCTCTAGTAGTTTATTCACTGCACTATTGGCACTTTTGTAAAAAAAAAAAAAAAAGTAACAAAAGAGCTAAACACATCCAATTCTTACTTTTAAAAAAAAGTAACAAAAGAGCTAAACACATCGAGTTCTTACTTTAAAAAAAAAGAAACAAAGGAGCTAAAATATCCAGTTCTTACTTTTAAAAAAAAAGAAACAAAAGAGCTAAACACATCCAGTTCTTACTTTAAAAAAAAAGAAACAAAAGAGCTAAACACATCCAGTTCTTACTTTAAAAAAAAAGAAACAAAAGAGCTAAACACATCCAGTTCTTACTTTTAAAAAAAAGAAACAAAAGAGCTAAACACATCCAGTTCTTACTTTAAAAAGAAACAAAAGAGCTAAACACATCCAGTTCTTACTTTTAAAAAAAAGAAACAAAAGAGCTAAACACATCCAGTTCTTACTTTAAAAAAAAAAGAAACAAAAGAGCTAAACACATCCAGTTCTTACTTTAAAAAAACAACAACAAAAGAGCTAAACACATCCAGTTCTTACTTTAAAAAAAAAGAAACAAAAGAGCTAAACACATCCGGCTCTTTCTTTAAAAAACAACAAAAGAGCTAAACACATCCAGTTCTTACTTTAAAAAAAAGAAACAAAATAGCTAAAGACATCCGGCTCTTTCTTTTAAAAAAGTCTGTTATTCTAAACCAGACATGATAATCTCTTCTCATACACAATTTAAAAAACAAAACTGATAGTTACTTTTAGACCATTCTAGTCTACCACAAACACCATATTCTATCGAAATGATAGTTTCATCACTAGCATGCACAATGTCTTTATTAGGGTATATTAAGATAGATTCTTCAATTCATTACCATTGTTTATTAATGGATTGGCTAAATCAGTGTTTCTCAAACTGTGTGCCGCGGCACACTAGTGTGCCGCCGAAGATTTGCAGGTGTGCCGCGGGAGTTTTCAGAACGCAGCACGTGCAGAGTTACACAGGTCCGTCTACTATTAAATGTTTATTTTATGTTGCGATGACATCTCCTCTTACAACGATTAGTGGAGCGCTCCATAGTGACGGGAAGGGCTGTTAGCTATTCAGGTTATGGAATTGTCCACTATACATATATTGACTCAAATGTAGGCCGCCTTAGCAAATGCACAGCAGTTCTTGAATTGGAAACGATAATAATAAGCGATGTGTTTCATGTAAATTGTTTAGGTGTATGCTAAAAATAACAAATTATCACTAAGCATTATTCATTGTTATCCATGGAGACATATGTTAGCAAAAATGAAACTGTGAAAGTGTTAAATGAAAAGCAAGGAACCAAACAAAAGTACAAAGAAGATGACATCGGATATGGTTTCATATCTTCTGGACCTGAAGATTCTCCATTGCCATTCTGTCTGATCTGCAATGCAACTCTATCGAATTAGGCGCTAGTTCCAAGCAAATTGAAGAGACACATGGAAACAAAACATCCAGCTGTAAAAGCGCAACCAAAGGAATACTTCGAAAACATCAGGGCTCAACAAAATAAACAAGCTAAGAAACTTACGAACTATCTTAAGCTGCCAGAAAAAGAATTGATTGTAAGTTATAAGGTTGCTTAGTTTATTAGCAAAACGCAAGAAAGCCTACACAGAGGCTGAATCAGTCATTGCACCAGCTTTAGCAATAGTTAGACCCGAAGCCGCCAAAAAGTTTTAAAAGTTCCTTTGTCAAATGATACTATCTCGCGCAGAATTGAAGACTTATCGACAGATTTACTAGATCAAATCTGCGAACACTTAGACGTGACTGACGATGAAGTGTCTCTGCTGTGGTCTCTTCAAGTTAATGAATCCACTAACGTTAGCGGCAAAGCCCAGCTGCTAGCTTTTATTCGGTTCATCAAGGATGAAAAATGTGTCAACGAATTCTTTTTTTGAAAAGACTTACCAACTACGACCAAAGGCGAAGATATTTTTAAAGTGATGAACGAAAACATTTTGCTCTTCAAACTACAGTGGAAAAACTGTGTCAGCGTTGGCACCGCAGGCTGTCCTTCCATGAAAGGAAATAGAAAGAGATTCGTCACTCTTGTGCGTCAAGAAAATCCAAATGTATTAGTTGTTCACTGCATGATCCACAGAGAAGCTCTTGCCTTCAAATCTTTGCCGAAATATTTGATGTCTGTTCTGGACCAAGTGAATGAAGTTGTAAATTTCATCAAATCTCGACCGCTTGCATCCCGACTTTTCTCTCAGCTCTATGAAGCAATGGATTCAGACTACAATGTCTCCTGTATCACACCAACGTTTGTTGGCTCTCCAGGGGAAATGTGTTAAAGCGTGTCATCCAACTCAAGGCTGAGCTGATTTCATTCTTGGAGGCTGAAAAAAAAAAGACTTTGGATTTTCTATTCATGACGAGATCTGGTGGGTTAAGGGGACATTTCTCTCTGATTTATTTGACAAATTAAATTCATCGAATTTAAGTCTTCAAGGACCATCGGAAACAATCATCACTGCATCCTCAAAACTGAAGTCATTTGGTGAAAATTTGTCTTTGTGGCAAAGTAAGATCTCGAAAGGACTGCTTTCCTACTTACAATGAATGTACTTCAAATAAAGAAATCACCCCCGAAATTCTGGACACTTTGACACACCTGCAGTCAGCATTGCAACATTACTTTCCAACAGTTGGAAGTAATGAGTATGGATGGGTCAGCTATCCATTGGGAAACAATGAAGCTACAAATCTGACAACTGAAGAAGCAGAGCAGCTCATTGATTTAAAAAGCGATGCAGTTCTTAAGTCAAGTTTTGCCGAGAAAAGCCTGGATGTGTTTTAAATTTCAATTAACAAGTTATATC
This sequence comes from Biomphalaria glabrata, assembly GCF_947242115.1. NCBI lineage: Eukaryota > Metazoa > Mollusca > Gastropoda > Planorbidae > Biomphalaria > Biomphalaria glabrata. Next base: position 23,986,474 of record NC_074714.1, on the reverse strand, counting down.
CTGCAATCAGTTTAAAAGCAATCAAAATAATTCTTCCATTTGCATCTTTATGGTTTTGTGAGTTTGGATTTTCAGCACTGACGGAAATCAAGTCTAAGAAAAGAGAAAGACTTCTTACAATAGACGATAAAATGCGAGTTTGTTTGCCAACTCTGGAGTCTCGATTAGATCCCATTTGCTCTCAAAAACAGGCACACCCTTCACATTAAATGTAATACTTAAAAATAAGTAAAATCTTTTTTTTTTCTTTTTATTATAAAACAACTGTTGTTCTTCGTGGCGTGCCGCGAAATTTTTGTAGCTTTTTTCCTGTGCCGCCAGACAAAAAAGTTTGAGAAACACTGGGCTAAATATTAATTCTGATCTCCATGTGTCACAGATTTTATTATCAATATCATAGATGGGCAAACTTCAGACAGCAGAAAGATTAAATCCAACCTGTAATATTTGTAAAAAATAGTGACTTCAGCGAGACCAGTCGGCATAGAAGGCCTAAACACTGACCTGCTAAGTCACAACTTGTGAACAGTGGAGACCAATAGCCCATTGCCACATCACAGGTCTGTACAATATGGCAACGAGCTATTGGTCTCCACTGCCCACAAGTTGTGGCGTAGCAGGTCAATGTTGAGGCCTTCTATAATAAATGATCTCGATTTCAGTCACAGAGTAAAAATCTGAGCATTTAGTAAAGAGTAATCATTGAAGTAATAGCGCAGATTTTAATTTGTAGGATTTGGTTTGCTTCATCTTATTTTAAATTCACACAGCGCAGTCAACAAAATGTTGATGTGTGTTAAATTTAATTTAAACAGGCTACAATTGAGTTGGGTTTGTTTCTTTATTTTACTGTGCTTGTTCATAAGACATAGAGTTGATTCAGAATCTCATGTTTGTAAAGCAGGGTTTTCGTGGAAGCAGGGCCGGTCCTAACTATTGCGGGGCCCTATGCGAAACTGATTGCGCGGGGCCTAGTCTGGGTGGGAATAAGGATAATAAAAGTGAAAATTAAGATTTTGTATTAGAAAAAAAAATTCGACTTTGAATTTTATTCATTCTTTACTAAGTACAAAATTGCGATCAAATTAAATTTATTTTACGAATCTTGCAACCTATGGCATATTTATATGCCATTGAATATCTATCTATCTCTATGGCCTCCTTCAGTCGTGAAGCGACTATGAATCATTTCATTGAAATTAGATTAATGCCTGGGCATTAGCTGTGGTCGGAACAATGTCGCCGACACATCAGTTCCCCCCACTCCATGCAGCTGATGTATCCAAAGGAATGGCAGTGCCAATACAAATTGGGGTCAGCGGATTCGCAGGTTCTGCCAGAGTGTAGCACTGGGTGCTGCAAACTGCCTTAGGGTCGCCAGCTCCTGATTTTATCTCAGGGTTGACTCCCGAAGCCTTTCCCATGATTGGGTATAGCTGCAAAGCAATAGAGGTTTCAATTCAGAGTTTTCCTTCTCCTAGGTGGGTAGCCAGCCATGGCTAATGAGCCCCTCCTGCCCGAAGCTTACTGGTTAAGGCGCCAGTTACACTCTTTGCCCCTTCTCCTGTTAGTGAGAACAGTTCCGCCTGACTCAATATCTGAGCCATACGTGAAGGCCAAGAGTTGGACTGGTTGTCAGAGGCTATTTGAATCGCATGCCATTAGGAAGCATTTTACAGGTAGTGGAGTGCTTACATCCATTACCACTTCCGGCAATGACAACCTTGCGGAACCATTGAATATAAAAGAAAATAAAGTATTAGAACTTCCGATTAAGGTGAAAATTCGCTCGATTATTACATTTTATTACATGAAAGCTGACAATGCCTTTTTCTTTTATCGCACATAGGATTGACATTTTCCGCAATAAATGACACCCACAAATAACAGTTTTCATGAGGTTTCCAGGAATTTTTTTTATGTATTTTGCAATTTAATGATACACTTAGAATTAGCGCGGGGCCCACTGTGACCATATAGGTTGCAGTGGCCTAAGACCAGCCCTGCATGGAAGTACTTTTTCCTAAATTTTAAAGACAAACCACTGTTGTCTTATTAAGAAGGAAAACTGGCAATTTATAAGGACTACTTGTAAACATAATAACACTTTATACATCCCTGACTGAAGATGAAACAAAACAAGAAGCCAATGATGCCTAAAAAGATAAGAATTTGTGCAATAAATAACAGGTGGGAAGCGTGGTCGAGAGGCCAAGTGCGCTTGAACTTGGCTTGGCTTGGCTACCTAGAAGGGGGCTCGAGGTTCGACACCCGACTCTGGCAGAGTTGTGTTTACTGAGCGCCTAAAGGCAGCACGGAAAACTAACTCCTAGATACCCCCTCCCCCCCACTGGTGCACAAATGAGATTGGACCAAAGTGCTCTGAGCATGCTATAAGCATGAAAGTAGCGCTATATAAAAGCTATAATAATAATATAATCTTCACATATTTGTAATTTATTCAATAATAAAACTTACAAAAAGTTGTATATTGAAATTCATTTTCAGGATTTTAAAAATAAGTTTCATTCTCTTAATGGTTGTTTTTTTTTCTTTTGTCTTTAGGAGAAGAGAAAATGTCTCAAGTGTGAGTGGAATTCCATTATGGGTGAAAATTGTGTTCATTGCAGTCATTCTGGTTCTTGTTTTTCTCCTCTACACCAACATGGAGTCTGCAGCCAAAAGTGAAATTCCCAGTATTGCCAACACTGTGGAAGTTTAAACATGAACTTTTGGGCAGAACAATTATTAACCATAGTATCATTTGTTGCTGTATAGAATGATGTTTTTTGAATTTTGTAAAATAAAAGCTTGTCTCCTTTTCAAGCTTAATTCTGTAAACCATTAGGGATTTTCCTAGAAGTAATACGAATGTTTTTAATACTTTTCTGAATATATTTTGGTTAAAAGATCAAAATGTTTGAAACAATACGAAAGATACACTATTGAAGAAATTCATTTGCCTTTTTAATATCTTAATCTCACATGCTTTTTTTTTCGTGGCCATTAATGGAGACAGATTAACAAATATTTATTTAGTTTTCCATAGAAATGTCAATATGTAATTTTCAGAGATCTGATTTCTTGTTATTATCAGTAAACAAAGTTTATCATCTTTTCTTTCCAAGTTAAGGATTTCCATTGCATTGTATCTCATTTTTGTGCTGCTTTTAAAGTAAATATTTTTGTTGAAATGAATTGATCTTCAAAAAATATTTATTAAAGTTGTTCATGATATTGAAATCTCTGTTGCATGTTTTTAAAAGCACTTGTACTTCTGTTTTTTTTATATTTAGATTCAATTTGTTAAAGCATTGATTTTGTTAGTCACAGCTTATTTATAACTAAAAACACTACTTATAGAAACTTTTAAATTCAATCCAAGAATACAGTTTAATTTCTGTTGGGATTGATCTCATGACAAAGATTCTTACTACAATAATTATCAGAAATAGAATACAGGTTAAATTATACAGGTTTTTATTATTAATTATTTTTCAATTAGTCCAATAATGAAAAAAGATGGCTTTTTTTTTTTTTTTTTACCTCAAAATGATCCTCATAACATTCTAAATTTTTTATCTTTTGAAGACAAAATAGAAAAAGAAAGCTTCAATGGATTCCCAGGCTATATGTCTAGAGAGTGAGGAAAAAGTTCTCTTAGCAGGATGCTTTGTGTTTGGTTGCTAATTTCTGCTTCATTAAACTGTGTTTATCAAATGATGTGACTGCTAGATATTTTGTGTTTCTAATTTTCAAATTTTAACTTGAGAGCTTCAAGTTGTTCAAAGTGCTGGACACACAAAGTTTCATAGATTCTTTTTGCTAGGAGAACTTAAAGCATGTCTACTTTCTTGAATGTCCTTACAAGAAACACATTTTTTCCATTTAAGCTAGTGAAAATGAAATTTGAGTACAAGAAATGTTTTCTTATTAAAATCCTGTAAATTATCATGAAGTGCTTTGTTGTGCTTACATTTAATTTGTTGGAAAAAAATCCTCACAAAATGTTTTCATACATTCACTTGCCATATTAAATCTGAAACTGAACCAGAGATTTTGTTGTTTTTATTTTGGCTCTTTTATTTTAAAAAGATTTTATGTTGTTCTTCTCACTCTAGTTAATAAAGATGACAAATCTCTAAAGCAAATCATATACATGTATATGTTTGTTATATTATTAAACTGCAATTATGTGTCACAAGATTATGCTACAATCATTTTCATTAAAACAAACTTCTTCTCAAACACAATTAAAAAAACAAGAAATTTATGCATACACACAAAAATAATGCGCTAACTTTGATACAAGTATTTATTCTAATAGAATACATTCTATGTTTGTATCTATTCTACTGTTTGACATAATGCTTTCATTATCTTGTATTTGAAAGGGTAAAATGCTAGATTTTAACAGTAATTAATTTACAGATCCTGAAACCACCTTTTCCTTGTTGGTATTACATAGAACATAATTTTTTAAAAATATATACAACTTATACTGTGCATCTTGGTTAAGATGTAAATACATTATACAATAAAATAAATAACAATAAATACATTTTTAAAAATGTCTTTTTTTACAAAGCCATTCTATCAAAATGTTCCTTATGCCAGGCTGAATTTTTTTCTTTGTTATGAATGGAAAAGATGAAAGAAGTTATTAGTTGTTTTTTTAGGGTGGGTGGGGAGGTTGCTATACAAAATTTTTGGCTATAAATGATCTACTAAATGTCTTGAGATTGAAAGACAATTTATAAAAAAAAAACATTGCTAAGCGAATCACAACAACAAAATAGTTGACCAATTGCATAAATATTTTAAAAAAAAAAACTTTTTTTTTTTTAGCTATGTATACAAAGAAATGAATTGACTATATACTGAATCAAACTATTAAGTTCTGTCAATGACTGAAAGTACAGATCTCATTCTTTATAATCTTACTTAATTCTAAAAACTTTTTGCAGCCAATAGTAAAATTAGTCTTTTGAACTGCAGTTTTGTATAAGCGTTTTTCTTTTTTCACTGTTTCTGCAAAATTTCACGCAGAAGTCGTTCACACATCATCAAACTTCTAGGCACATGGAAACAACCTGTTAGAATAGCAGGATTTTCATTCAGTTAGAACTTTAGTTTTACAACTTTGCAATAATTAATTGAAATATCAAAAATTTGTTGGTCCATCAAAAAAATAGTTGAAAACTTTAAAAAAAAATAGTTTTATTTTCTTTTGATACTAGAAAAAATAACACTCAACCTTATATTGTTTAATGCATCAATTATTACGAAACTCATAGGTTGCTTTGGTTTTAGTTACCTAGTAAGAATGTGAACCAATGACCTAGTGAGAATGCTAACTAGTAACTAATTTACCAGCCATGAGAGCAATCATTATCATTGAGTCTGGGAGTCTGGTTATAACTGTTAAAAGACAAACTTAACTACTAGAGGGTACTTAAGAAAAACTTGGTAGTGGTAAATATTGCTATTAAATTAGAAAATCTGACCTTGCATTAAGCATGATTGGTGGGGTTACTTAGAAGTACAAAATGTTTTATCAAATGGCAAATTAGAATTGAAAAAAATGATGTATATGAGGTTTTTATTCAAAGTAATGCTCCCCCCACACCACCACACACACAAAAAAAAACATAACAACATGCTTCAATCTTATTTTGTTACAATGTTCTATGTAAGAATAAAATGTCAACACTGGCTTGTTGAAAGCTTTACATTCAAAGTGCTCTTTTCTTACCTTTCCATTCCCCACCTTTAGCATTGATTTTCACTTTTCCTTCTCTGCTTAAGTAGCCAAACCATTCACCATTCTTAAAATCTACAAACTGATACACAAATACACACATAGTTTAGCTTTTGTGTCTTTGGGTGCTATTAAAAGTTTGGCAAGTTTTGACACATCAACAATACACACACACACAAAACTGGAGAGTATTATTCATAAAATTGTATTAAATAATTCAGATAATTAAAGTTCATGTTGTAAATTTGGTCTGTAATCCATTCTTTTACTTTGTCATAATGAATTGTATTTAATAAGGACAAAAACTATGACAGCATTAGTAAATATATCTATGTAGCTTTTTCTTAAGAGATATAAACCATCTAAATCATATAGTTGGCCATTGTAAAAATACTTTTTGAATAACTTTCTAGCAGTAGTATATATATATATATCTATGTTGCTGTTTCTTAAGAGATATTAACAATCCAATAAATCAGGTAGTTACTCATGGCACATGCTTAGCTACCTTACAAAAACCTTCATATTTTTCAGTGCTTAACAATAATGTAAACCTTTATAGTAATAATATATATCTTGTAAATATTACTTTATATTATTATCATTTTTGTTATTTTAAATATAATATCATATTTTTATTTTTTTAAACCCTAAATAGATAAAGGGAAAAATCATTGTAACAGATAAAGAAAGGAGAACTATATTTTCTACTTACATGACCATATGAATAATCAAAGACTTTGGCAAACATTTTGAGGTACTTGTCCTCATCTGTGTACTTGTAAGCCATAAGGAGGGCCACCATGGCCTCATTGTGTGGCCACCAAAGCTATGACATTGCACAGATAACATTAGCATAAAAATAGTTTAGAGATGGTGGTGAATCAAATGACATTTCAACAATCTTGTCAACCAATAAGATATAAAACATTCAAAAGATCTCTTTACATTGATGGTAGAAGAAATAACACTGAAATAACAGGTTTCCAAATATTGTTTAAGTTGACTGTTATTGATTTAGATATCTTTAACAACATCTATTGCTGTATATAAATCTTACTTTGTGGTCAAAGATAAGCACAATCTCATTTCCTATGAACTCAAAGATGGCTATAAAGTGAAATCCTTGTTTTGAAAAGCTGGCTACACACTAGGCATGGATTGGTTGGGTCTGTGACAGAGTTGCCTTCTTTTTCACTATTTGTTATAGTCTGGAGAATGTCTTAGTAGATTTATATTTGAGCCCCCAAACAAATTTGTTATGGGAAGATGTGTACTAATAAGCACTATCCTTGGAGTCAACACAAGAGATATGAAGATACTCTCCATGGAGTCAACACAAGAGATGAAGATACTCTCAATGGAGTCAACACAAGAGATATGAAAATACTCTCAATGGAGTCAACACAAGAGATATGAAGATACTCTCAATGGAGTCAACACAAGAGATATGAAGATACTCTCAAAAGCTTCTTAAAGAATACAATCAACATCCTTGACTGGGAAATGTTAGCCCTTGTCAGCTATGAATGGTATTTCAAGCTATGAGGTGAGAATAGCCATCAGCAAAGAATAAAAATTATTGTTTTATAACATTTATGAAAATTCAAACTTCCTATTCTTTTTCTCATACAAAAATTACCTGAGCTTTTGAGTATAAAGCATTTAGCTTAACATCGTTTTTTTTTAAACATGAATTGTACAAATCTACTACACAGAATGTTTTTAATGTTAGCTGCTATTGACATCTTATTGTGAAACACTTACTTTCATATCCCATTCAAGTTGAACTAGTGGTCTTTCATCTGCATCAATAAAATAAAAGAGACCACCAAACTCATCATCCCACCCCCGGTTAAAAGACTCTGTGATGAAAGTGTCGAGGGCGACTTGTTTGAGTTCTTCTTTGCCTTGCTTCACTGCCCGATCAAGAAGAACCCATCCAGTTTCAATAGCATGCCCTATTAGGTAGTTTCAGATACATTTTAATGTATAAATAGCAGAACAATGGAAACACAACAGCAGAATAAATTTATAGGAATTTTTATTAAAGACATCGTTTTCTATCCTTTTTAGAATATATATTTTCTTAGCACAATACACATAAATTTATACTTTTTGGGTATCTTTAAATTTGTTTTTTTTCCTTCATTGTTTCAAAAATAAGTAATATAACAAAAAGTTATAATTATTATCAGAGAATGAATATTTATGGGAATAAAGTGGTGGTAATAGATATAAATATAACCAAAATTACAAATGATTTTAAATATGGAAGATCTTACTTTTCATTTATTCCATTCATTCAAATACACAAATGTAATCAATATCTCACCTGGATTTATCAGTCTGCCTTCACTTCCAGGCAGTTCTTCACCATCTGCTGAGACATTTTCCAGAACTACTCCTCCTCTCTGAACGTGCTTCAAGACATCCTCCAAGCACCAGTCAGCCAGATCATTGTAACCCCCAGCATGGGCTGGGTCCATGAGCCCCAGCTGATCTATCAGCATGAGCAGTATCATGGGGACAGCAAGTGAGGAAGTTGGGGTAGGCTGAGGAATTTTGGGCCCAAGACCTGAGCCATCCACTTTGACCCAATGGACAATTTGCTTCATCATTGCCATAGCCTCTTTCTGAAAAAAAAAATGTATTATATACAGTATTATTAATCTAAATGAATGAAGTATATTTTGTTTTAAGATTGTATATCATTTGTATATAACAATAAAAGAAAATTACAATTAATTGTAATGGGGCAATAGTGTTAAAGACAACCAAAAATGGAAACAGTATTTAGTAAATGGCTCCTCATGTTTCATGGTCACTGACAGAAGTGAGTGTTTTGATTATAAGTGTATAAAATACAACCATTATCTTACAATTTCAGATTTTTAAATAAATAATAATTAGATAAACAAGCACAATACACAAATACTTTTGAAAAAAAAAAACAAAGCTTAAATTAAATGCAGTTGTATCAATTAGTTTGGATCAGTCATGTGATTAAATTTGTAACAGATATTGTAACAATAATAAGTCTGTGCGATTAGAAATATTTTTACCAATTGTTTTTGTTTAGCGCTATTTCATGCTTTTAGGTTTCTCACTACACTGTGATCCTATCACTTGATGGACCAGTTGGAAAGGGGTGAGGGGAGAAAGAATGTGATGCCTTTTTAAATGTATTGGTTTTAAAAAAAGGGGAACAACCTGAATTCAAACTAGTGGGCCAAAGCCTTCTCAGGCTGCTCAAGCCAACATGGTAACCATTCTGCTAGTGAAGAGCTTATGAGCAGGGCAGCAGATTGTATAGTTATCTAAAGTTCCATAGTCTTATTTCTTGTTCACTAAGCATCAGATAACCTGAGATGAACTCTGATTGGTGACAAGGCAGGGAGACCTAGGTCTCCCGTAGTGCCCTGGTAAGGAACTCTGCTGTGTGGCGTAGTGCCTCATAGCCTCCATACAGATCTAGTTGACCATTGGATACGTCTCCCTGCAACTCGCGGAGTTGCAGACACTCTTGCAAGACGTGCACCACCTTAGCCTCAGACAACAACCTATACCAGCTTATACCATCAATTCAGTCAATTACTATTACTTTCCCTTGTTTGAAATACCAAACAAAGTAATTTCTTACCAATAGTTAATTAACTAATTGGTTATTTTATTATTGATTCTTGTTTTGTCAGGTAAAGAAATAATTGTGCTAAGTTTTAGTTTGATCCTAGATTAGGTGTGGAAGAAAAAATGGGTATAATCTTTTGGACAGACAGACAGAGTTGGTATATGCTTTGTAAAAAATAAGATTTTTTTTTAGTCTTATTTCTTTGTTTCTTTGGTAAGTGAAATATAGAATTTCTTCATTTTTATAAAAAAAAATAAAAATTCAATGCTAATTGCTATAACTTGTAGGAACTTTGTTTACTTAGAGAATCTTTTAAATATAGGCTACACATCTCATTATAGACAGTGTTTTATTTTCCTTGATGCATCCCTTCACTTTACTTTTTAAAAATTGACAATCAAGTGTATGCATTTGTTAGTTTAACAGAGTTTAAATAAAAAGAGTTATCTGACCTTGTAAGTATCCCCCTTAGTTGCTCTGTACATCTCAGCCATGGCCATAACATAGAAACTTTCAGAAAAAATTGTTCTCTGACTTTTGATTGGTTTGCCTTCACGTGTTAGTGTCAGGTAACATTTATTGGTTTTTGGATCTTTCACATATTTCATTATAAACTCTGAGCCTGGAGTCAAGTAAGAATCAAAAGACAAGTCAAATATCACCATGACCAAATAAATGATTTTAAAATAAAATTAAATTAAACAAATATATAAGGCAAATGTAAGGCTAATGTAAGGCAAATGTAAGGCTAATGTAAGGCAAATGTAAGGCTAATGGCTATGTATATGGCAGATCGGCACATTATTAGATGAAAACTTTTATATCAGATAGATCTTTGTTAAACCTACTGTTAAGGCTTAACTGCTAAGATATACCCAGAATGACACATAGATTATTGTATCGCAAATGATTTAGATAATTGCAAGCTAAAATAATTCTTTCTTTCTAATAAAGTTAATTATATTTTCTAATTAATTACTATTCAAAAAAACACAACGCTAATGTGTAGATTTTTGTTTTAAATATATGTTTGATCATTTTAAAGAAAATAGATGTCAAAGATTTTCAATCCTAAAAAAATGAAGCAAAATTTAAGTGCTAAATGTGTCCTGAAGAAATAAGTTCAAAAAATGAAATAGCAAGTGAGTTAGCTTATTACTTAGCTTCCCTACAGTATCTAGCTTATTTTTACAAAGCTTATATCAACTCTGTCTGTCTATCTGTCTGCCTGGTACTATTTTTGTACACATTATTTCTACCACACCCAATCTCAGATCAAGTTGAAATTTTGCACAATGATTTCTTGTACCTAGTAAAACAAGAATCAATTTTTAAAAAAAGCAATTAGTTAAATTAATTATTGGTAATTAATTATTTTGTTTGATATTGAACAAGGGAAAGAATGTGTATTTGACAGATGTGGTGTATGTTGGGGGAGAAAGGAGATTCTCGGGGTGAATGTTACCACGTGATCATTTGAAAAAAAAACTTCAATGACCTGAATTTGAACTTGAGACCCAAGCCTCCTAAAGCCTCCTAAAGTGTTCTAAGTGTTCTCCTAAAGCCTCCTAAAGTGTTCTCCTAAAGTCCCCTAAAGTGTTCTCCTAAAGCCTCCTAAAGTGTTCTCCTAAAGCCTCCTAAAGTGTTCTCCTAAAGCCTCCTAAAGTGTTCTCCTAAAGCCTCCTAAAGTGTTCTCCTAAAGCCTCCTAAAGTGTTCTCCTAAAGCCTTCTAAAGCGTTCTCCTAAAGCCTCCTAAAGTGTTCTCTCATAATTTGAATTAGACCCCCCCCCATTTTTATTTTATGTTTAATTAAGGCATTAGGTCATTATTTAAAAGTTCGAAACTAACAATAGGTAGCTAAGAAACCTTCTATTTTCATGAGCACTAAAGTCATGTAACTTTTTTTTTTTTAATATATATAATACATTTAAAAAGCTATCATGGATGGTAACTGTCGCAGTTATCTATGTAACTGTATATTAGAATTATTTCTCTAATTGATAGTGCGGCGTTGATCACTATATTGATGACGTCATTACACTATTAATATTTTCTGTGTAGACTAGAGGACTGAGCTTTTGTTGCTTGTCACAACTTCTAGTGACGTAAATTTAGTGTGTGTGTGATTTGCGTCATTTATCTCTAGTACAGTCTCTCCATTGTTTTGTACGTTGGTACAGATAGACGTGTTTTGAGAGCTCTTGAATTTCTCCTTGGTTTTTTGTTACTGGATAGCCTTAGCATTTGCCTTGGACATTTTCTTGTTGGATTATCTTGACCCCTATTTAGGGTGAGTTTTATTTTTCATTGTATAGTTTTTCTATTTGAATTCGTTCGTATTTGTAAGTCTATAATTAGACTAGATATAGATGATTAGAAGAATCCTTTCTTTTATCTTCTATAGGGTTTTAACGTCAAGACTAAGTTTTAGTCGTAGTCTCAGTCCAGGACTCTATTTCAAGTATTAGCGTCAAGTCTAAGTAGTGATCTTAGCTTGGTGTCAAGTCTATGTGTTAGACTCTGTGTCAAGTCTCAGTGTCAAGACTTGTTTATCCAGTCTCAGTTATATATTGAGAGTAGAACTTTAGGTCTACAGTCTACAGGACTGAGGTCTTTCTCTCAGTTGGTCATCTGGTGTGCAATTTGGTTTTTACATGAGTCTGAGGTTCAAGATTCCGGACTGCGGGTTGCATTGGTCAGACCTGATGGTGTAGTATCAACTATGAACTTCTACTTTTGGAATTGTCGTCAGTGGATAGTGCCTGATCTAGAGGCTAGATCTACATATATTACCAGTTGTTGTTTTTGAGATTGAAGGTCTATGTGATCCATTGAACTAGCTATTATAGTTAAGGTAATATATTATGTATTTGATAATTATTTGAATGTTATTTATCTAAAGAGACTAACTGGATCATTTTAGATTACATATTATTACATATTGATATTTCATACTATTATTATCATTCATCATGGATCAGTCATTTGTAAATATATCACAAGAATAAATTTTATTGTTATTTAACATCATACACGTAGTTTATTAGTTTATCTACAACTATATGTGTATGGTGTGCTTGTCAGGCTGAACTTGAGCCAAAATATTATAAGTTCAGAAAATAATAACAATAACACAAATTGAATTAATATTTAATATTAATAAATATTTACATTTGAAATACCTAATACTAGTTTGATAAATACAAGAACACAAGAACCTGACAGTAACCTTCACCTACATACCGCATTCTCCCCCCCCCCCCCCCAACTGGTCCAGTTAAGTGATAGGATCATAGTGCATTGGGAAAGCTAAAAGCATGATGTGATAAACGAAAACAATTTGTAAAAATATTTCTAATATTACAAATGTATTATTGTTATTCTAGATCTATTACAAATTTAATTACTTGACTGATCCAAACTAATTGATACAATTACACTTAATATAAGCTTTGTTTAAAAAAAGTGTTGTTTTTTAATTTATTGTCAGAAGATTTAGCCTACAATACTATTACCAACCTTTTCTTGCAGCTTCTAGAATATGAGCTTGGTGGTATCTTGGCATGTCATTGTAAAGTCTGGCATATGTCCACACCTTAAACCAGATAAAATATAAAATGATACTTTTTTAAAGACACCTTTGTGTTCACATAAATTTGAAAACCATACATCATCCGTACTTTACATGGCAAGGTCTGAAAGGGAAACTACAGGCTTTGCAAAGCACTGGACCATGGCCCCCCAATATCGACACTGTCATCATGGCCTCACACAACATAAAACAGCGCTATGGAACCCATGTAATAATGCAGTGGGTACCGAGTCACATAGTTGTGACTGGCAATACTATTGCAGACTCCTTGGCCCACCAGGGAGGGCAAATTCCACAAACTGAACAGGATGTAAGTTTTCATCATGTCCTGGCTATAATTCAAAAAACAGAAATAGAAAAGTGGCTTGAGTGCTGGGACAAGTCCCAAAAAGCCCGTGGAGTCTGGGAGCGCATGAGGCGCCCTGACCGCACTTCCCCGTAGTGGAGGCTGTCTAAGCCTAAGCAAGCTATTATAGCACAGTGCAGGACAGGCCACTGTCCTGTTGGCTCTTATTTCTCACGGCTATGGCCTAATTTCGATTCACGGTGCCCCCGCTGCGGGGAAGAAGAGGAAACCGTGCCTCATATTCTGTTTGACTGCCCCAGACTTGCTGATCTCCGCCTCGACAGGTCTGGGAAACTAAAAATTCTCGACCTGTATGGTGACATATACGCACTACGCAAGAAAGCAGGGTTTCTGTCCAGGGCTTTTGCAAGAGAGAATTAGAGCCTCTCAAGCCCTCACTCTAATGCAGTTTGATGATTATGATGATGAAAGAGAAACTTTATTAGTGGTTTTGTTTAGCTTTATATACTTATAATGTTGGGCTATATACATTGAAATGTTAAAGCATATTAAGTATCTATGCTTTTAAATAAATTTAACAAAAAAATAAAAATAACTAACCTGCCTACAGAGTAACCAACTAAATTTTCTTTCATCATAAACTTTACCATCTGCTTCAAGGCATGTAAAGAATCCACTAAAAGAAATAATAGTCCCAAAGTGATCATTTTAAAATAGACATTTAAAAGTAACAGTCAACGTTTTACAACTTTGGATTTGTAATAAAGAAGAACAAAAAAAAAAAAAAGGTAAAAAATACTTTTTTGAAAATAAAGCTTATACTGAGTGAAAGTAGAGCACCGTTCAATCGCTGCCATATCTCTCAATAATAGAAGGTTTACTTCCCTTTATCTCTATAAAACAAAATTGGGTTTTCTTTTATTGATTGTGCCAAATGTCAACATGATCTGATAAATGGAATAGGGAGAAAAAAAAACAAAGTGTAAAAGAATCCAGTCAGAAAGATAGCGGAGTGAGTTAATATATAAGCTTTGGAAAGAAAAGTCCTATAAAAATATGTTTTGCTTAAATCTGTGATTCATAAATTCTGAGAAGCGACTTAAAACATGTACGTGTTGATTACGTTTCATTTGTTGATATAATTGTCATTGAACTCAGAGGGTGAGCTTATGAAGGGACGCTATAAAGTCACATGTTCTCAGTGAGTTCTGTAACATATTTTGAAATGAAATAGCACACTTTCAATATATTCTGTCGCAGTTGTTATAGCCTTAAATTGTATATTTATAAATTGTCGCGAAAAGAATATAAAAAAAAGAATCACCCAGGCCTTCAGCCCCATATTCCCATACACACGCAAGAACCCCCCCCCCCCATTAATCTTTCCAATTATGTTACTAGGTTTGAAGCTAAAGTCATGTTAACAACCTTACAAAACATGCTGCACTATGCCTTAACGGTTCAGTTGTCAGCAGCTGTCTACAGCATGCTTCACCCATAAGGTCGAAAGGTCACACGTGACACGTCTATACTATACAATCCTGAGATAAATGCTTAATATGATGTCATCCTTCTATTGCGCTTTAAATAATGTTATAGAAAACAAAGACCTACATTATTAACGCCAGTTAGCCTCAGTGCTGATTTCCCCAAACTACAAACTGCATCTGCTATGCCTGTAGATTTCAGACGTTACCGGTACTTCAAAAAAAGAATTATGTCTTAAGCAATTCATGTGTCAATCTAGTCATGCATGTTAATCAATGACTTAAACTATGATGCCGTTGGTTTTCCTGGCTGATTCAGGCAACCCATTCCATTTTCTAATGGCACTAGGGAAGAAGGAGCACTTGTATGAATTTATTGTAGCGTATGAAATAATTTAAGAAATGTGCCTCTGTGTTTTTCTGATTATTTATTAGGTTTT
This sequence comes from Biomphalaria glabrata, assembly GCF_947242115.1. Taxonomy (NCBI): domain Eukaryota; kingdom Metazoa; phylum Mollusca; class Gastropoda; family Planorbidae; genus Biomphalaria; species Biomphalaria glabrata. The sequence goes on along the minus strand of NC_074714.1, from coordinate 23,971,255 downwards.
GTTTTCTATTTGTAAATTATTGATTCAGTGTTTTATGTATTATAGCTACTTTACTTTTTATTCTTCTGTCTTGAAGTGTCTCTAAGTTTTGTGATTTTACTAATGGTGTTTCTCTTAATCAAATGTGAATATTCGTTTGTTTTAAATCTGACTGCTCTATTTTGTAATTGTTCTAGTTTCTTTGTTTCTTTGTTTTCTTGAGTTGAAGGATCCCAAACAGAGGATGCATATTTTAATATTGACCTAAGGTTAAATAATATGTATTTTTAAATTGAACTCCTTTTTCGTGTTACACAAGAGAGAAGAGTTAAATAAAATGAACTCGAGATTGAATTGAATCCTCATGTGGGATAGGCCTGTGGTTTGTTTTTTATTTGTAAATTAGCTCGTCTAAAAAGGAATCTAAGTAGAATGTAAAATAATAATAATAATTATAGGGATAGGTCTCTATCTTGAATGACAAAACGGTATAGATTTTAATCGTCCTGATCTGCTGTTCATTGATAAAAAAGAAATAAAAACGTTACAACTATTGACATCGCCGTACCACTGTCTCATAATGTGTAAGAACAACTGAAACAATTAAAGCGTTAATGGAAGTTATTTAAAATAGCAATATACCCAATGGATATATCAGCCGAGGGGATAATGACAACTGACCTTACTGATACCTTCAGCCGAGGGGATAATGACAACTGACCTTACTGATACCTTCAGCCGAGGGGATAATGACAACTGACCTTACTGATACCTTCAGCCGAGGGCCATTTGAAGAATGGCAGGTGTTAATCGCCTCTTGGTGGCTCCCTCTTGCCCTATCAGGGACAGGTTTATTTGTGGGGTCGGAAATCTCCTCCACGGAGGGCACGTACTAATTCTCCTAATAGGGATTCTATCAGTGGAAAGCCCAGCTGATTTAGTCAAATTGGCCGCAATATGGAGGAACGATCGCATTTTGATGCGGTTCCTCTCTCTCCACTGTCGCACTAAGATTGAGGTGGGTAGCCTAGAGTCGCCCCTTTTGTAGCGCTCGTAGGCCGTAAGTACTGCCCTCTCCTAAGATGTAAGGGTGCCACGTTTGTTAAGGTTTCAGCAGCGTTTGTTGGGCTTGTCCTAAAGGTGCCACAAATGAACCGTAGGGCCTGTGCTTGTACTCGGTCGAGTGATTCAAGGGCAGTTTTACTAGCGTATACTTGAACTGTATAGCTGTACTCAATTTGTGATCTGACTGCCCCTAAGTACAATGTGCGTAGCATGTCAGCTTTGGCACCCCACTTTGTGCTGGCCAGCTTTCTTAGTAACGCAAACTTCTCCGAGGCTTTTCGTTCAACATCCTGGACGTGCTGGAACATTGACAGTTTTCTATCCAGGGTCACCCCTAGATATTTTGGCGTATTTTCACGCTGGAGTCGCAGCCCACCGAGTTGAAGCTCGAATGGAGCCTTAAGAATGTCGATCCCTAGGCTGAACAGGGACCAGGTTGTTTTGGCAACGTTTATCTGAATCTGCCATTTGTCGCAATACGAGGAGATGGTATGGAGGTCTGCTTGAAGTGCCACCTGAATATGGTCGGCTTTCTTCCCGGTTGACCAGAGGACAATATCATCAGCATATAGCAGTTTTTTGGACCGTAGTGAGCTGGGCAAATCATTAAGAAAGGCTATGAAAAGTGTACAGGACAGGGCGGAGCTTTGAGGCAGGCCATTGAGTTCTTGTTTTGGCTTGCTAAGGGAGTGCTGGTATTTTGTACGTGTGCTCCTCCCAGACAGAAAGGATTGTATCCAATTGTATATCTTGCCCCGCACACCCATAGCTCTTAGCTTAAGATAGAGGCCATGCTTCCACACACGGTCGTAAGCCTGCTTTAGGTCTATAAACACTGCGTATGTGCTCTCGGACCTCTGGAACCCGTCGGCCACCTCCTGTGCGAATGTTGTGACCTGGTCGATCGGGCTCAAGCCTGCCCTAAAGCCGGCCTGTTCTGGCGCCAGGATACCGGCACTCTCGAAGGACCAAACTAGCCGCTCGTTAATCATTCGCTCAGCAACTTTGCCAAGGGTTGAGGTTAGTGAAATGGGTCTGTAGGACTCCACGTTAGTCGCGTCTTTACCCTTCTTAAGGACTGGCACAATTACAGCACTCTTCCAGGCCCTGGGCAGTCTGGACTCTGCCCAGGTTCGATTCATAAACTCCAGGAAGGAGGTACGAATGCAGTGTTCGTTGAGAAGAGGACTTAGGTGGAGGAATTTTAGCTAACTTTTCACGACCTGACAAATTCCCCCTCATCGAGGTCGCGGGGCGACTAGTAGCTGACTTTTCGTGTCCAGGCCTGACGCCCACTACCCGGCGCACGGAGCCTGTTCGGGTCTGCTCGTGCCCGTTTTTCCCTGTCTGTGCCTATCATAGTTGTATGGTTAAGGCCGTTGGCGGCCTTAGTTACTGCTCTAATGCAGCAGCGTGCATGGCCTATACTTATGTCGCCACTAAGGGCAAGGCAGAGACCTGCCCAAGCAATCACCGCCACATTTTGGCATATAAGTTTCCTGCAAGGCAGGAGTGGGGCGGCGCGCGTTTCTCGACATTCCTAGTGTCAGAGTTGCCATTGGTCGCGGCGGATTCCTCCACTAGCGCGCTAGGGAACGGGCTAGATAGAGCCTAGCTCGTGGACGCCAACCGATCCGCCCGACGCAGCCCGCTAAGGCCGCGCCAGTCAGTCCAGTCGTTGCCCAAAGAGAGACCCGCGAATCAGCCGAGTCCCAGGAGAACCCGACCAACCCTCGAGTTGGTGTCCATTGCTATCCGCTTTTCGGAGAACCCGTGAGTCTCTTACTAACCGTTGACCCGGGGCCCCACAAGGGGGGGGGGCTGGACATAACCCCTTTGAGTTCCTTTTACACTTGCCGGCTGCTCATTCATCAGCGGCAAGCAACCAGTACCCTTGGCCTCTCCCTGAGAGCGGAGTTTTCACGCGGCGACCACGATGAGGTGGTACTGGAACGCCGCGTGCCACATCACCAGAAAATTCCTCAGTGGACACTGATAAAGGGACTACAAAGATTTTTTTCTTTAGTGACACTCATCGTGACAGTGCCAGAGACCTGTTGACTCCACGAAATATGTATGAAGCGGTGGCCATGGTTAGGGAACAAACGGCAATACGAAGGGGTAAAATCAAAACAAAACTACAGAAAAAACATGCAACTATTACACTAACACCAGATATTGAGGTGTGTAAAAACACACACATAAATGTAGTCAAATATATAGAATGTATAAAGAGAAAGATTACCCCCTCTTTTTTTTCTGAACCGTGCTCTTTGTCGCCGCGAAAGTTACATGGGGTAACTCTAGTCGACTTGCAGAAATAAAAGAGTAATCTTTCTATGACTTTTTCGTGGTGTACCGCTTGGTTGAGCCACAAAGAGAATTATATATAGAGAAGAAAGATAATAATAATAAATCAAAACACAAACCCAAACTCCTCGTCGTGAGAGTATTTTAACCAGAATTCCACAGTTCTGTCCAGGTCATCAGAAATGGCCGTGTAGAATGCTGACAACCTAATGTTTACATCTTCGTCCACGGACATCTAGACAATCAATCAATGGTAATAAAAACATTTTGACATGTTGAACCGAGACCAACCGTTATAGAAGGCCTCAACACTGACCTGTGACGTCGCAACCTGTGGGCGGTTTAGACTAATAGCTCGTAGCCACGTCACAGGTTTGAGGTCAGGTCAGTGTTCAATCAGGCCTTCTATAATGATTGGCATCAGTTGAACTAGGCGATACATGATTGTTATAGAATGTAAAGCATACAAACAGATAACATTGAGGTAGAGTAATGGGGTGGGTGTGGGCATTGAAAACAATGAAAAAAATATATGACTTTGAAAAGCCACAAAGGCGTATCCAACTGCGTACACGGAGCAGTGTGCTTTGAGGTCCAGATCAACGATAAACTGACTTAAAACATTCTCAGATTTAGGTAGAACAGATCAAAGTGGATTACAACATGGGTTGAGGGATGTGAAGGAAGAAGCTGAGTCGTGGACGCTCTACGCATACAAAATCATAGTATCTTTTGGCACGTTATTGAACATGGTTTCGATGTATTGTGTAACTGTAGACCGTCAATTCATACGAAAAAGGAAACTAGAGCATAGGGGATCTCTGAACAGAGAAAGAGAAACATTATATAGCACTGACAACCTAATTGGGCGTGCTGCAAGAGTGCTAGTAAGACACAGTTTGATAGCTAAGTGTATGAAAAGAGCCCTCCATTGTCCAGTAAAAATGTCTTATACTCAAACTCAAGAATTTCCCTATATTCCGTTCTCTCTTGCAAAATGTCTGCGATTCCAAGCCCCAAACTCAAACAGCATTGTGCAAGCTTTGTTCTTTTACATTTTCAGATGTTTGAGTTAGAGCTGTTTTTAGGTGTATTGTTTAACAGAATAATACTAGAAAGAAAATGAGATTGTACATCTAAGACCTAATCTGCATTGTCTTAACATTTGACTTTCCTTGATTAAATATTGTTCTCAATTATGATAATTTCATTTACCTCTTATTGATTTAATTATTCTTCAAGGCTGCCATACAAAATGTGTGGAATTAATAGGGACATAAGCAGAACATAACCGTATCCATAAAAGAAACAAAAGTGGTAACCAACCTTAAATAGCGATATGTTTACCAAATAACTAATTCACAAAGAAACATGCACAATGACCTTAAAGAAAAACATAACAGAGACTCAGGTACACAAGACACACACACCCACACACAAAAACACAGTAGTGTTGTGCTGAGACTCTTGTCCTCGTGAAATGCACGTGTGTTGTCAGTAGTGCATTTATCAACGTCTCGGACCAAACACTACGAGGTGTGTGTGTGTGTGTTGACCTTCATGGAGAGAAAACAACAGCGATATCTTTGTGATAAAACGACAGATTTGTTTCGAAACTAGAACTAGTCAAAGTCTAGGTCGACGCTCTTTGGAAAGCCACCTTATGGGTACACAACTCTGGTTCTACCTAAATCTGGATATCGACAATTTTCGTTAAAAATTTCGAAGAAAAAATGTGTGCAGTGACTAATTTTTATAAAAATTCGGAGTTGACCTTTCCGTTTTTGGACCACCTGCTTAACTTCCCCTTTCGTTTTCCATTCATCATCAAACGCTGATAGAAAGCCTCCATAAGAAATAAGGCTTTAGTTTCACCTCGTCGTGCACGACGTGAAGACCCTATCATTGTTTAAAAAGGTTTTTTTCTTTTGTAAACATGAAAGCGTAATTAGGACATGTTTAGTCTTGGTACTTAAAAGGAGATACCGGTAGGACTTGTGTGTAATACAACTGACATGCCTGAAGTTTAAACATTAAAGCAAAACCAAAGTACAATGTACTAGCCCAAAATACAAGCATTGTACCTTACGTGACCTTTAATGGAAATGGTTCTATTCAGTTACCTTGACTCCCCATTGATGTGCTACTTCAGCACATTTATTAGAAGAGCTAAGACAAAGAGCACCATTTCACGGCCGCAGTAAGAGTGAAAAGATGATTTGCAGACTATTAATAGGCCTACTTAATCCCTAGTCTATCGAACCTGCGTGCAGAGCACTCTCTCATACAGCAGAGATGCATGGCTCATAGAGGCTACTCGTAGCAGTTCAAGTTTTCCACCTTCAATGCTTATGGAGATTCCAAAAAATAAAGTGGTGTAGTCATGAATAGAGCATGGTAGCAGACTTAGACGTTACGGCCTCTGACGAAGTATTACCATTTCGAATAGAACGGGATAGATCTCTAATTTACTACCGTACTATCCATCATAGGGTTGTCGGTAACATTGAATGTTGAGCTACAAGATTTTCAGATGATATAATTACTTGGTCAACCAACAGAATTTTATAAGCTGCTTCGATATTAAGACCCCTTTTTTTTTTTTTTTTTTTGCAACTGTACAAATCTGACCTTGTAATACATTGATAAAGCGTATAAAATTTCTACTGACCAGATAAGCTGATCTGCCTTATATTTATCAACACTTTTATGCGTGTTGACAATGAAATCTAGTATTATTCAATACTAAGCATCCAAATGAGCTGAAGTAACCCCGAGGAGAAATCTGTGGTAGGACGAACACTGCAGGGCCAATCTTAAAGGCTCTTCGTTTATTTTATTGACACGTTTACTGGATCAAAAGCACAACACTAAAAGAACACATTTCAACAAAGATTTAGAAAAGAGGTTGACCCCACCCCCCAAAAGAACAAACAAAAAATAACTAAGAGCCAATAATACTATATAGTCAATACTTTATTCCAAGGAATATTCAGTCTAAATTAAAATGATTCAATTAATTGAACTCAAACTTGGACAAAATAGTTCTTGAAATTTAAAAAGGTAACAGGTCCAATATAAAGTAAAAAAAAACATTCAAAACTTACAAAAAAAAAAACAAAATGGAGTTCTTGAGAAAGCTGGTTATTTAGAAATGTATTATGAACAGTTTAAAATATGAAGTGACAATACTTGATACAATACAGACCAAACACACAACCGTTTTATTATACACATTGTTTTATTACACACATTGTTTTATTACACACATTTCAAGAGAAAAAAAAGGGCCACAAGATTCTCAAAGCTAACTACAAAATGGTACAAAAAAAAAAGTTTTTTCTACAAGCAAAGAAGACTAGTACAGAGAGGCTGACCACATGAGAAAATGGGTTAACTTTTTAAATTACACAAAATTGCTACTTAGCTATGGACTAAACAGAAAAGTAAACAAATGTTGGACAGTCTTGGACCTAGGTCAACTTAATAAAATAAAATTAGAACTAGTATAGAGGATATCTTTTAGAATGAAATGGTGAAAGCTCTCATGAATGATTTCTCATAGTTCTCAAGTCTGAGAAGTCAGAGGTGACATGGTTCTCAAGTCTGAGAAGTCAGAGGTGACATGGTTCTCAAGTCTGAAAAGTCAGAGGTGACATGGTTCTCAAGTCTGAGAAGTCACAGGTGACATGGTTCTCATGTCTGAGAAGTCAGAGGTGACATGGTTCTCATGTCTGAGAAGTCAGAGGTGACATGGTTCTCATGTCTGAGAAGTCAGAGGTGACATGGTTCTCAAGTCTGAGAAGTCAGAGGTGACATGGTTCTCATGTCTGAGAAGTCAGAGGTGACATGGTTCTCATGTCTGAGAAGTCAAGAGGTGACATGGTTCTCATGTCTGAGAAGTCAGAGGTGACATGGTTCTCATGTCTGAGAAGTCAGAGGTGACATGGTTCTCATGTCTGAGAAGTCAGAGGTGACATGGTTCTCAAGTCTGAGAAGTCAGAGGTGACATGGTTCTCAAGTCTGAGAAGTCAGAGGTGACATGGTTCTCAAGTCTGAGAAGTCAGAGGTGACATGGTTCTCAAGTCTTGAGCAGATGAACTTTTTCATTGGAGAAGTTGTGCAACTACATTTGATCTATTTATTAGTAGACACTGTTTCAGTTACATTAAATTATTAGAAATCATTCAAGGAAACACAAAAGGTCAAATTTACAATCAAACAAATATTTCAAACACAAATACACTACTTGAACTTGGATTGTCTTTAAGCATTGACTTAGATTTACACTGAGTCTATGTCAGAGTCATCACTAAATGTTTCTTCTTTCTGGCCCATCATTTGTAAAGCTTTGGCTGTTTCAGCAGCCATCTGGGCAATGCTTCTTGTGAGTGGAGAGCCTACATTTGCTGGGTTGACTTCACCTGTAACAGTTGAATCTGGCTCCCGGGGTGCATGTTCCTCATTTGGTGAGTTACGAGGTGTTGGAGAATCCAAAATTTTAAATTTAGGAGCAGGCTCAAAGAGGAGATCCCGGCAAGCATCAGAGTCATCCAGAGTTGTGCTTCTGACATCCATGTTTCTCTTAATGGGTGTTCTTTTCTTTGGAGTTTCTATTGGTGGTGTCTTTTTTGGTGTAAACTTTGAAGTTTCTCTTGTGGATGTTCTTGTTGGTGTTTCTTTAGTTGGTGTTGCCCTAGTTGGTGCTTCTTTAGTTGGTGTTGCCCTAGTTGGTGTTGTCCTAGTTGGTGCTTCTTTAGTTGGTGTTGCCCTAGTTGGTGTTGTCCTAGTTGGTGCTTCTTTAGTTGGTGTTGCCCTAGTTGGTGTTGTCCTAGTTGGTGCTTCTTTAGTTGGTGTTGCCCTAGTTGGTGTTGTCCTAGTTGGCGTTGCTCTAGTTGTTTCTTTTGTTGGAGAAGCGTTTGGTGGTGGCTTAGCGTACGAGTGCAAGCTGGCACAAAATTTCCAAACATTGTCAGCAGTGCTAGATATAGAGGCACCAGCTCCACTGCTAGCACCTGTGAATGCTATAACAGAAGGTCTGTCATGTACAGAAGAATCTGATTCACAAATGGCATCATGGCGCTTACGGGGTGATGGTGTAGGTCTACTGTAAATAGGATTAATAAGACTGCCAGTATTTGAAGAAAAAGACCCAGCTACTTGATTCTCTAGCAGGGCATTCATACCAGTTCTATTAACAGGACTAGAGTTTGTTGCAGTTGCACCTTTTTGTTGAGATTGTCCACTGCCTAGAGGATTTACCACTACAGTATATAGCTGCCTAGTAATTGGACCTGCAACCTCAGAATCAGGGTCAGAGGTCTCCTGAATGGGTGGCAGTTGTTGATCTAATTCCCTCTGTGTGGCGCAAGCCAAAGCTAAAAGTGACAACCCGCTGGCTCTACCTGATGGCTGGTCAGAAGGCCTTCCTTCCATTGGATTATCAACAGTAGTCCCAACTGATGCTGCAACCTCTGACTGAACACCTGGGCTTAGATTCTGCGTAGTGGAGTCAACATTATTTCTTTGGACTATCCGATAGTTTTGAATTTGGTGACACACTAACTTCAACTCTTGGCGGAACATTTTTTCGGTTTCTATGTCCATTTTCATTTTTTCCTATTGAGCAAAAAAAATGTATATTTTAAAGAACATTACTGTAAGGTTGCAAAAGTAAAAGGTGTCATGTTACAGCTAAAGTGTGTAACCCGTTTATGTGCAGATTATCTAAATGTGAACATTAACTAAGATGAACCATTAGTGTTTGGAATTCCCATTTTACCCAGGTAATGAGCACATTAATGGCTTCCTTACTGTTAAAGTTGAAGTTAGAGTTAGGTTTAAGGGCAGGGATTAGGATTAGTGTCAGAGTTAGAAATAATAATAATAATACTTTATTGTCTGTAAGGAAATTTGTCTTACTATTTGTGCATTACACCATATAAACATAACTATAAAAAAACAAAATGTACATTCACACTTGACTCACTCATAATTTACATGTGAAAAGTTTATATCAGATTGTTTCTATTTAATGATTTGATTGCCAGGGAAACAGAGTTTTTTGTGTCTATCTTTGTTATTGGTGTCTTGTATCTCTTTTGTGATAGTAAAATCACAAATTCCTGACCCAAATTGTGATTTTTTATTTCTAGAATCCTTTTAGCTTTTTTATGGATGTTTGTCTCAAACAGCTGCCCAAATGGAGTTTGTTTTTTGCCAATGACTTTACCTGCAGCATTTAGGATTCTATAAATTATTATTTTTTTTTAATGCTTAGATTGCCATACCAGGCAGTGATATTAAAAATTTAAATATTGTAGATGTGAGCATGATAAAACAGCCAAGGCCTTTTTGCTAATATTAAACGAGGACAGTTTTCTCAGTAATCATAATCTTTGCTGCCCTTTTTTGCTGATATAATCAGAATTTACCGTAAAATTTAGTTTATTGTCTAGGATAGTTCCAAGGTATTTAAAAGTTTGCACTATTTCAATAGTCTCTCCAGCTACAGAAACAATATCATTTTCCTTCTTTTCTCTACGAAGATTGATTATCATTTCTTTGTTGTTTTTTTTTTACATTTAATAATAAAAAATTATCTTTACAGTATTTTTCAATGTGTTCTATTTCTCTGAAATACTCATTTACGTCTGAGCTCTCTGAGAGCAGGGCAAGAAGAGCCCCATCATCAGCCAATTTTGTGAAGGAGCAAAAAGGACTATCAGATAGAAAATTATTGGTGTAAAAATGAACCTCAAAGGCGATGTCACAGCCCCCTGGGACGTCCCTGTGTTAACAATGCATGCATTTGATATTACATTGTTTACTCTAGCCCTCTGATGTCTCTGGGTCAAAAATTCATTAGCGCATAGTATTATATATGGATTAATCTTCAATGCTTTCAAATTTTCAACAAGTAAATGAAGTATTAAAAGCTGATGAGAAATCAATAAAGAACAATCTTACATAAGTGTTAGGTAAGTCCAGATGTTTGTAGACAATTTAAAATAAAGTTAGGCTCATCTAGGTAATTTGCACACAAATCTTTTTAAACTTTAATGAGTGCCTAGTATGTAATTTCTATACTATCAATAGCATATACATTTAAAGAGAAAAACTAAAGTCTTTTCATGCAAACAGAGGATGTGTTTTACAGCTATTTTTATTAGCAATGGCAGATGAATTCCTATACATTTGAATCCTCAGATCTGCAATGTTTTAATATATAAAAATGTTTCAACCACAAAGTTTAAGGGCTAAATTTAGAGGCTTTATTATTTTATGATAACTATTATTGGGGGGGGGGGGGGGTACTTTATTCAATATAATAATATTGATCACAGATGCAGTAAAACCTAATCACTTTCTGGAGCTTGTATAGATTTTAACATTTTAAGGCCCCCTTCATCATATACTGCCATGGGTTCCCAGTCATTTGATCCTCCGACCTTTCAATCCTATTGTAAAAATTAAATTTTTTTTTTTATTTACATGACAAAAGGAGAGACTAAAAAAAAAGGATAAAATTTAATGTCATTTAAAGATCATAAATATTCAACATCTATAGATGCAGATCTAATGTCAATGTTTCTTTGAGTTAATGTAAATCATTAAGGTCATTAATGTTTAAACTGGAATTAAAACAAAACATACATTCGTAATATGATCTGGCAAATGGGTAAGTTAGCATTTATTGGAATAGTCATGCTATCTCAAGGTTAAAAATGATGCACCATATTCAAGAAAGAGCATTTGACAAAGATAAACTGAAAGATGACCACCAGGAGTTAAAGTTATCAGTGGCATTGTTTTATTCTAACCTCAAAAGATTTCCACTACTTCAACTACACCTTAGCCTTTAATGATGAGTTATCAGCAGTAAGATCAGAATTATTCTAATTGTTTTCTCTAAATATTTCTACTACTTCCACCATACACTGGCCTTTGATAATGACATGCAGTATACGCAATATAATATTCAATTCCCCTTCATCAAATAGAAGCAATATAAACAATCATTACTAATCTACCTATGTTATTAGATTTCTCCACAAGAGTGAAGGAAGTATGGGAAACACTATAAACACTAAGAACATGCTAAACCGTTATAAACAAACATATTTATTGTTATTGATTAGAAACTGGTGATTGGTTTTGTAAATAGGGAAAGTTTGACGCGAAGTAAAAACTAGACTAGGTTTTGAGATGGAATAGCGAAATAAATAACAGATGTAAACAGACTATTCTTGAAGGCTTTAGAGTTAAGGAGCTTTTCATGAACATAGAGATAAAGCTTAATTCTTTATCAGCGTTGACTACCTTATACGAGTTGTAGAGTTACACGCTCTTGACAAGATGGCGGCTTTGTGTTTACAGTTATCAAAGATGAGTTAAATTTTTCGTTTTCTTGTATTAAAATCAAACCAAATTCCTTAAAAGCTATTGAACTAATAAACTAATATCTTTAAATTATATATATAACTTATTTCAGAACTATCTCCACTAATTAATTTAAATTAACTTTCATTCAGGACTACTGAAGATAGACTTTGTCCCACTAATGAATTTCAGTTGAAGACTAATATATACTAATACTTTAATAATACTAGACTACTAATAATAACTAATAGTAATATACTAGATATATATATACATATATTTATATATATGCATATATTTATATATATGCATATATATATATATATATATGCATATATATATATATATATATATGCATATATATATATATATATATGTATATATTGTTATAAACCTGGTGGTGGCACAGATGGGGGTAGTGGTGTGAGTGTAGTCAGCCGATGCAAATCGCCCCAGGCCAGCACTAGACGAGCGGTCAACCGTGACGAGTTACGACGATCGGCCGAGACGAGTTAACAACATGAAGGTTCGAGTAGGATTGGCATCGTGAACAGAGCTCAGGAGCGTCCCAGAATGGTCGAGCGACGTTCTGTCCGGTTCTAGAAGGCCAGTAGGGACCCTATATAAAGAGCGGAGGTGTCGCAGTCAAGACGGTTCAGAAAGCGGGTTCACGACAGGAGTTCAGAACACGGTCGACTACAGCACAGTTCAACGGTGTGGTTCTGTACGGAGCATTACGACGGTTCAGTGCGGAGTACTGTCAAGTACAGTTGAGACGAACGGCGTCTTGATCTTGGTCTGTGATCGAGTCCGACACAACAAGCCCAAGTGTGTGAAGTCAGTCCCGAACTGTTGAACCCAGTGCAAGCCCGGAACGAGACGGAGAGGCCAGTGCAAGACTTGATACGGTGGAACGGTGTTATCGGAGAGATATTTGTTATCGCAGAGCTATTTGTACTGTTCTACGTGCTGCCAATTGTACAGTATTGGCTGTTATTTATTCAACTATTAAAGTGTTACGTTATTTTGGAGCCCTGACTTGTCAAGTTCTTTAAGTTGGTGGTGTATGGTGCAGTTTGCAGAGAGCCTGGATAGTGAGATTCGTAACACTGGTGTCAGAAGTGGGATCGGATCGGAATCGGATTGGATCGGATCTACTATGGCTCGTCTGAAACTGCTGTACGAACTTGATTTTAGAGAACTGAAGCAAGAACTCCGTGGACGAAGGCTGAAGGTATATGGAAACAAGGAAACTTTACAAGCACGCCTCCGAGAAGACATGTTGGAAGAAAAAGAAGATCCGGACACATATCTTTTTGAAGTCAAACCTAACTTGCTGGAACAGCTCACCAGTAGCATGCAGCAACTGACCACCAGTACCAGTATCATGCAAGAACAGATGACAGCTATGCAGGGACAGATGGCAGCTATGCAAGAAGAGATCACCTCAAACAGCAAGACAGATCAAGTGAATGTTTGCTCCGCGTCCAAGCATGTTGCTGAGAAACGTTTGCAAGTTGAAAGTGGCCTACGAAGGTTAGACCCTACTGACGCTTGCCCAGATTCTAAGACCAGCGAGAGAAGCCCTGAGGGTGACCATAGGAACCCAATGAAATCTGACGAAGCTGTTGAGGGACATCTACAAGCTGAGAGATACCAGCCAGGTCCGGACCCAACAGACGTTGGTCCAGTTACCAAGACTGGAGATGAAAGTCTTGATGGCTGTCAAGAGAACCCAAGGAAGCCTGACATTGGTCCAGCTGCCAAGACTGGAGAGGAAAGTCCTGATGGTGGTCAAGAGAATCCAAGGCAGCCTGACGTTGATGGACATTTGCAAGACGAAAGTCATCGACAAGGTCTGAAACCAACAAGCGATTGGCCCGATACTGAGACGAGAGAGAGAGGTCCTGATGATGGTGAAGAAAGCCGAATGGAGCCTGAGGCCGAAGATGAAGTGAAGTGTTACCAACCTGCCCCACAAGCATGCCCTCCAGACAAGGCTGAAGATGATGACCTGTCCCACAATTCCCTGTCCTGTGGATTTGAAGCCCATCCCAGTCCTTCTTCGCAAAGCCCTATGAAGCCACCTCTTTGGTCAACAATCTTGGTAATCCCTGCCCTTACATCCTATACCTCTCCATGTGTCGAGTGGCTGCCCTCAGTACCAAACGACAAGAGAGCGATGCAACTACAACGTCACTGCAACAAGAGGACGATCAACTGGAGGAAAAGAAGAAGGCGGCGTTTGCGTAGTCCAACGTGCATGGTGATTCTACCAAGAAATAACTGCAGCCACATGAAGACCAACTGGCGGAGAAGAAGAAGGCTACTTTTGTTGAGTGCAACATGGATGACGATGCGACAACGACATCGATGCAACCAGATGAAGGCTAAGATGAAGGCTAACTGGAGGAGAAGAAGAAAACTTTCTGAATTCAACGTGGATGGCGATGCACGCAAGACGTCCATGCAACCAGGTGAAGGCCAATTGGAGGAGAAGAAGGAAGCGACCATTGCTGACTGCAACATGGATGGCTCCATCAAGCTCAAGAGGCAAGCCAACTGCCACTGATCGACCCCCGCCTGCAGCGATGAAACTTTACAGACAATGTCATGATGTTGATTCTGTCCGGGACGGACAGATCTAAGGAGGGGGCAGTGTTATAAACCTGGTGGTGGCACAGATGGGGGTAGTGGTGTGAGTGTAGTCAGCCGACGCAAATCGCCCCAGGCCAGCGCTAGACGAGCGGTCAACCGTGACGAGTTACGACGATCGGCCGAGACGAGTTAACAACATGAAGGTTCGAGTAGGATCGGCGTTGTGAACAGAGCTCAGGAGCGTCCCAGAATGGTCGAGCGACGTTCTGTCCGGTTCTAGAAGGCCAGTAGGGACCCTATATAAAGAGCGGAGGTGTCGCAGTCAAGACGGTTCAGAAAGCGGGTTCACGACAGGAGTTCAGAACACGGTCGACTACAGCACAGTTCAACGGTGTGGTTCTGTACGGAGCATTACGACGGTTCAGTGCGGAGTACTGTCAAGTACAGTTGAGACGAACGGCGTCTTGATCTTGGTCTGTGATCGAGTCCGACACAACAAGCCCAAGTGTGTGAAGTCAGTCCCGAACTGTTGAACCCAGTGCAAGCCCGGAACGAGACGGAGAGGCCAGTGCAAGACTTGATACGGCGGAACGGTGTTATCGGAGAGATATTTGTTATCGCAGAGCTATTTGTACTGTTCTACGTGCTGCCAATTGTACAGTATTGGCTGTTATTTATTCAACTATTAAAGTGTTAACGTTATTTTGGAGCCCTGACTTGGCAAGTTCTTTAAGTTGGTGGTGTATGGTGCAGTTTGCAGAGAGCCTGGATAGTGAGATTCGTAACAATATAGTTAGTTCTACAGGTAGATATATTGTGAATTGTATAGACAAACACAGATCTAGGTCTATATAATAGCATATAATATAGTTTTAGACAGATCTATAAAATATAGGCCTACTTCTACTAGTTTAGACATAATAATAGTTACTAAGATAGTCAGATAGGTAGATAAACAGTTTTATACTAGATCTAAAATTTTAGACTTAGAATACTAATCAATAAACCATTGAAAACTAGCATTGTAAACTTTAAACTAGATTTAGACTAGACCTTTAAAAACTAAAACCAAACAACATCCATCATGAAATTGCTCTGGCTATTTGTTCTGATAATTACTAAATGCACACTAATTGAACACAGATCTAGATCAGTCAACACTAAACTTAAAAAGGAAACAGTCATTACCAGTCATCAAACTATAGATTAATACAACTTCAAAAATAATCTAACATACACATCCATAACATTAAAGAAGATTACCCATCACAAATGGAAGTTCTCAATTAAAAACAGACAAAATAATCACCTATCACACTTAATATTAATAGCAGGAGATGTAGAATCAAACCCAGGACCTAGATCTCAAGATAGATGCAACATCTGTAAAAAAAGTATGCACCATGAAACAGAAAGCCATTTAATGTGAGACCTGTGATGAATGGTACCACGCATCATGTCTCCATATGAATACATCTGTGTATTATGCATTAGGCAACAAAGACGCACATCATGTCTCCATATGAATAAATCTGTGTATTATGCATTAGGCAACAAAGACGCACATCATGTCTCCATATGAATAAATCTGTGTATTATGCATTAGGCAACAAAGACGCACATCATGTCTCCATATGAATACACATGTGTATTAAGCATTAGGCAACTAAGATGCACCGTGGCACTGTACTGTGTGGGTTACCTCAGTTTACATCAGGACTGTTTGACTCCTTTGATGCAGACATTTCTAACCCATACAACATCCTAGACACCATCCAGATCTTATACTGTTAAATCTGCTAAAACTAATAAAACACCATCATTTAATAAACCTAATAAAGAAGTAATACCAAAATACATTAAAACCTTAGTAATAAATTCTCAAAGCATTAGGAACAAAACAGCAGACTTAGAAATTTTATTAGAACATGAGAAACCAGACATAATTGCAGAAACAGAAATTTGGCTATTATGAAATTTATAATGCAGAAATTTTCAATAGTGATTATGAAATGTTTAGATAAGATAGGGCAGATAATCATGGACGAGTTCTCTTAGCGATAAAAACACACAGAAGAAATTACCTTACCTACCTCAAAAAATATAGAATCAACATTTTGTAAAATCAACACCACCTCAACATCCCTAATAATAGGCAGTATTTACAGACCACCAAATTCTAGTTTAGAGTACATGCAAGAACTATGTAATCAGATTACTACACTTAAAGAAAAAAATAAAAATGCAGTTTTTTGGATTATGGGTGATTTCAACCTACCAGATATAAATTGGAAAACACTAACCATAGATAAACACCAAAACCTTAAGGACATAAATGAGCTTTTCATAGAATCTTTACACAACCTAAGTTTAGATCAAATCATTAAAAAACTAATTAAACAACACATTAGATCTCTTCTTAACCAACAGACCTTCATTAGTAGTAGATTAGGATGATATGCCTGATCTATCAGACCATGATATCATTAAAATACAAAATCAGATAAAAGCAGTAGCCAATAAAAAAACCCAAAAGAAAAATCTTACTCTGAAATAAATGTAACCTAACACAACTACACCAAGCTGCATTAAACTTTCAACAAACATTCTTATCAGAAAAAGACATTAACCAACCAGTCGATGACCTCTGGAATTTCATTAAAAACATTTGAGAAAATCATATACAAACTAAATACACATCAAACAAAATAAATAAATGCTGGTTTAATAATAGATTAAAGAGGCTTTGTAAACAGAAGAAAAATATATATTGAAAATTTAAAGAAACTAAGGCAGAAAGAGTTTATAAAAAGTACATAAAAATTAAACACCTAGCCCAAAAAGTAAGCAGACATAATATACATAAACAATATAATATCTAAAGATAACAACAAAAACCTATGGTCATACATTAAGTCTAAGAAAATGGAAACAACAGGTATAGCGCCATTAAAAGACGAATATAACATAAAACATAATGATAATGAAACTAAAGCAAACATCCTAAACAAATACTTTGCATCAGCATTCTCTGTCCCAGGAGACAAAGACATATTACTGAATTTGAACCAAGTAGACAACATAGAAGATATAGTAGTACAAGAAAATGGAATTCAAAAACTATTAGCCAACACCAAACCAAATAAAGTGTCTGCACCTGATGGTATTCCAGCTAGATTACTCAAAAGAACTAAGCAATGAGCTAGCCCCAGTGTTCAAAATACTCTTTCAGGCGTCGCTTAACCAGGGCAGATTACCAAAGGATTGGAAAGAAGCTAATGTCACCCCCCTATTTAAAAAAGGAGAAAAATCTGACCCAGGAAACTACAGACCAGTATCACTTACCAGCATCACATGTAAATCCTAGAACACATAATATGTAGCAACATCATAAACCACTTAGACAAACATAATGTCCTCACACCATACCAACATGGCTTTAGGAAATAAAGATCATGTGAAACACAACTAATAGGACTAATTGATGATTTTTCAAAAGGTTTAGATAATAGTGAACAAATAGATGTTATCTTACTAGATTTTTCTAAGGCTTTTGACAAAGTTCACCACCATAGTTTGCTTAAAAAATTAAAATATTTCGGCATTAATGGTCCACTGCATCAGTGGATTAAAGATTTTCTGATAGGGAGAGAACAAACTGTAATAATAAATGGCTCTAAATCAACACCGATACAGTAAACTCAGGTGTACCTCAAAGAACAGTCTTGGGTCCACTACTATTTTTAATTTACATAAATGATTTACCAAATAGCATTAGTTCAGGAACAAAAGTCAGATTATTTGCAGACAATTGCGTAATATATAGAACAATAAAAACAACACAAGACACAGATATTTTACAAAGGGAATTAGATGAATTACAGAAATGGGAATCAAATTGGAGCATGTCTTTCCACCCAATGTCAGTTGTTAAGAGTAACAAAAAAACTAAAACAAATTAATTCCACTTATCTTATTCATGGCAAACCAGTAACACAGACTAAAAACGCAAAATACCTAGGTGTTATAATAAAAAAACTGTCATGGAATCCACATATTGATGAAACTATAAAAAAATCAAGCAAAGCATTAGGGTTTATAAAAAAATTTTCTATAAATCAAATAAGAACATAAAACTAAAATGTTATTTAACCTTAGTTAGGCTAATAATAGAATATGCATCCTCTGTTTGGGACCCCTTAACTCAAGAAAACATTAAGAAACTGGAACAGACAAAATAGAGCAGTGAGATTCATAAACGAATATTCACATTTGACTAGAGTAACACCTTTAGTAAAATCACAAAATTTAGAAAGCCTTCAGGATAGAAGACTTAAAAGTAATGTAGCAATTATACATAAAACACTGAACCATAATCTTCAAATACAATAACAAAATTTAATTAAATACTCAGAAAGACACAAAGATAAAGGCAGATTCCTTGTTCCATATGCTAGGACAAATTTGTACAAATGCTCTTTTTTCCCTAGCGCTATTAGAGCATGGAATGGTTTGCCTGAGCTAGCCAGGAAAACCAGTGACTTGGCAGAATTTAGCTCATTGGTTAATATGCATGACTAAATGCATGACGCGTAGGACGTAATCTTTTTTGAAGTAACATCTATATCATATAAGATAAAATAAGATATAGATGGCCTTTTGACTGTGTTATTGAAGTTTGTGATTTGAGTGTTACCTTGTGATTTGAATGTTACCTCATTTGATTACATATTGGATGAAATAAGTAAACTTTTCCACTGATTCTTGTTTTGTTACAGTAGCAGTATTTTTAAAAATCTTTTTAAGGACACTTCTTTGAAGAAAAGTGTAAAAACATTTAGTTAAAACATCAGCAACCCAAACTAATACTTAAAAATCTAACTTAGTGAAGCCATGTTTCTCCCTCAAAAGTTAGTTTTCAGGCTCTTTCAGTGCATGGACCAAAGGTTTGGAACTCACTCCCCATTGATCTCAGACAACAAGCTTCACTACATTCAAGAAGAACATTAGGACCTATCAGTTTAAAACTTTTTTAGATTTGTTAGTCATTATTGCTGTTGTGATTATGTTTGTAATGTTATCACAGCGCCTTAAGCCTACATCATGATTGTTAACAGCACTCTATAAATTTTATTATTATTATTAACTTAATACTTAAATTTCTAATTTTCTAACACCTGAACTCTAGCAGGGGTAGTGTCAAATACATATCTACAATTTGGCATTTGTTTAATTTTCTTACAAACTTATTATTTACATAACATTCTTCATTTTTATTTGTGAAAGGCTGCTTTTGGATTGCATGATCTTTGTGAAGTTTTGCTCAAACAAGTTTATTTAACAGATAGTTTAGAGATAGTTAGAGACAGTTTTTAAAAACTAGTAATTCACCCCCCCCACCCCCCACCCCCCCCCCCCAAAAAAAAAAAGTTTTGAAACTATACCAGATCAGCTGCACTGTAGTGAGATCTATCGTTGGAGTCAGCATCCTCACCAGTGCTCACAGCCTCAAACTCCTAGAGATAAAAATGTCAAATAAATAATTAGTAAATGTAATATTTGAGTGTTACATGTGTTACAAAGGAAGCGCTGTGGTGAGCGTTAAAGCTCTTGGCTTCCAAACCAGGCTCCTGGGTTCAAATCCTGGTGAACACTAGGATTTTTTATTTCAGGCTCTTTGGTCATCTCATAAGTCGAGCCAGCTCTAATACCTGACATTAGTTGGGGAAACATAAAGGTAATTGGTCGTGGTGCTGGTCACATGACACCCTCGTTAATGGTGGGTCACAGAAATAGATGACCTTTACATCTGCCCTATAGACCACAAGGTCTGAAAGGGGAACTTTACTTTTACATGTGTTACAATTAAAGTTGATAGTATGCTGTTTCATTGCAATAAATAATTACGTTAGTAGGCTAATGCTATCCAACTAGAAAATAAATCATTATAGAAGTGAAAATATTGACAAAAATTGTGTAAATTTAAATTTTGAGGAGTACAATTACCTGATCCATGACGACACTCTCTTCAGCAGCATTATATCTAACAATTCTTTCCATCTGGGTGGGTCTTTGAACTGCAGCAGTTGGTCTCTCTTCTGGTGCTATAAGGGTAAAACAAAATCTGTTCAAAAAATCATATGGCAATATATGTAGAATCACCAATAGTACTTTATTATTTTTTTTTAAATGATTTTTTAAAATGAATTCTATTCCAGTTATTTTTTCTTGAGCAATTTACATCTAGCTAAAATTCAAAGACCACAATTACATGAATAGCCAAATGCCTTAATTGTATCATGAAATATTTATGCAAAAAGCCTTGGTATTTAATAGGTTAATTCTGATAACCCCAAATCTAATATTGAAGATCCAACAGAACTCTTTTCCATTTGAATAATATGATTTTCTAGACTGAAATTAAAGAAGAGAACACAGTCCGTACTTTATGTAATAACACATACTATAAGTCTAAGTCAATAAATTCACACAAGCATAACTTAACAGAAAACTTGAAACAAGCTTCTCTCCTGTTTTAACAGTTTTCACAAACAGTGAATCTATCATTTTTGTCCTTGTCGTCTATCTCCCTATATTATTTACCCTTATGTGTAGACACTTGAAGCTACCAGGAGCCAATATTTAAAAAAAAAAAACAACTGGCAATCTCGACAGGTACACTATGTGAGACTTAAAATATTTTAATCTACATTGATAACGCACTGAAAATATGGCTAATGAAGCAATGCAAAAAGTAAACAATAAGGACAATTAAAATTATTGTAAAAACAAAGATTCTATTAAGTGTAATTGAATCTATTTTAAATTGCATAATAATAATAAATATGTGCAACTGTAAATATTTTTATTAATCGTTTTTGTTTAGCCCAATTTCATGCTTTAAGCATTCAATGCACTATGGTCTAATCACTTGTGTAGACCAGTTGGAAGGGGGGGGGGGGGGGGGGGGGGGGAGAGAAGGGGACCTCTGTGACAAGGTTTATGTGATTTTTTTAAAGGTAATTTTAAAAAACATTTGACTTGAATTAGAACTAGAGGGCTCAAGTCCTCAGGCTGATACACTAGCCACTTAAGCCAGCAAAGTGCTTATAAAAATTGGTTTTATAGTCCTCTATTGTTACTTTCACATTTTTAGGTGACAACCTAATTCTCTACTGTCTCAATATAAAATGAAATTAATTAGGACTGATCAAATCAGTCAACTTTTCCACTGATTCATGTTTTGTTAGGGGAAAATGAATAATTGTGCAAAGTTTCAACTTCAGCCAAGATAGGGATGTGAGAGAAAATTTGTGTACAGAATTTGTAACAGACAGAGAGAGTTGATATAAGTTTTACAAAAAGACAGCTTACTCGGACTGTCCTGATTATTTATTTCTCTCCTGATCATCTTGCAACTGTTTAAAGAGGAATCCAGATTTTGAGTAACCTCCTCCAGAAGTTGGCTAAATGATTCTCTGTCTGATGGACTCAATGTTTTGAACTCGTTGAGATCTCCTGATTCAAGACCAGAGCGTCTTCTTTCAATGTGGTAAATACGTTCCTCTATTAACTGTTTCAGCAAACGGATCCTGAATTATAAGAGTAATTATCAGTGATTATATTGGCATTCATAAGTTTGGATATAAATGTCAGTAATATGAAATCAGATTTTTTAAAAATAAAATATTAAATTTTTTTTTTTTAAATTTAAATATTAGACCAAATTAGAGTGGGTCGAACACTTACACTGAATATAAAAATATTTACCTATGATGTGTTATATAATGTAACAAGGTTACAATAGCTTTTGTCATTGAAATCTGATTAGACACTTAACAAATTTACCAAAAAGCTAGCTTTGTGGCCTACTGCAAAAAATTTGACTACATTCTTGGGAGAAAAAAGTTTTAAAACAAAAAATACCAATATTTATTATCACAATTCTAAAAAAGCAGTTCATTTTTTTCTTTTAAGGAATAAATTGTTAAAATCAAGAGTAAAGTCAAAGGCAACTTGTAAGATTTTTTAAAATCAATATAACAAACTGGCTGAACATGTTGTACGACTTATGTTTAGAATATAAAACAATTACTATAAAAAAAAGTTGGCTTGGTGTATTAGCGGTTTCTGTAGCAATAGTTAAGTGATGTGCTGTTGTTAGCCTTACAATCCCCCCTCCTCATTTACCTGGGCTTTGATCTGGAAAGATACCCTTATAAGGTGTACCCAGAGTTATGCCTGCAACTGGATATTAGGAATTTAGTAGCCAGAAAAGATAACTCAATTTGTGGGAGAGAACAAGACAAAAGCCCATAGCCCAAGACATCACAAAGCGAAAGTGGAGCTGGACAGGGCACACCCTGTGAAAACCAGCTATCAATGTTGCAAGGCAGGCACTTGATTGGAATCCGCAAGCAAAGAGGATAGTGGGCAGACCCAAGCAAACCTGGAAGAGGTCAGTCATCACTGAAGCTGAGGGTACTGGAATGACATGGGAGCAGATGAAGAAAGCTGCTCAGAATCTAGTTCGGTGGAGAGGCATGGTTGTGGCCCTATACTCCCCTGGAAGTACAGAGGATTACGTTAAAGCATAAAAAAAAACTTGCATTCATTGTTTCTACTTTAGTCTTGTTTCTACTACACATTATCAGACTTTTTCTCATTCTTCTTATCCCATCATCCTTAAGACAGGTTAAGTTCAAAACTCGTACTTTTCCAGAGCATTCATACTGCGAATCTCCGAAGTGCGAAGGCAGGTGTAGATGGCATCAGTCTGGGTTACCTCCATGGCCACCCTATTTTGGCCTTGCTCTATGGTAGACAAGTGCAGAGCCTGGCGGAACTTGTAGCAGTAGCTGAGACTGGAGTGAGCTTTCTGAATGGCCTCTATAGAGCTCCTTACACACTCCTGGGTGACAGTGAAAGGCTCTACATTTTTTGCTGATGAATTTATATAAGGGGTTGAATTAAAGACACCTCTATGTAGGTTAATAATTGTGAATTATATTGTGCCCCCTTAGAGCAAAAATCTCACAGTTCAACATTGGAAAAAAAAATTAATATAATTAAACTGCTTAAGTTAGCCATTTTATATACATTCTTTTTTTCCAAAACTAACATTTAAAAACTAACACTTTTAGATTAATATTCACACAAAATAGGCATAAAATAATTTGTATTGAAAAGCAAACATTGTTATGAAAAAGAGAAAACATTTTCTGTAGTGTTCAAACAAAACTGAATTGGCCATTGCAACATTGATTGAACCTGTTAATGGTACAGTTTTTATATTTTTTGGCGACAGCAAAGCTTTTAAAATACTTCTTGACAATCTTTAAATTCAACAATAATACTTTCCTAAATTTAATAAAAAGTTTAATGAAATTATAGAATTTATTTGGAATTTAAAAAAAACAAAAAACTTTACAATTTGGTTTTCAATAACTACCAAATTCACTATGATTATTATCTTAATACACTATTATTCTTAGAATTTTATAAAATAGCTCTGAAATATGTTACAAATAAACTCATAGCTGGCTTTACAATTGTTACCTTAATATTTAATACAGAAACACATTACACAAAAAAATAAACTCCATTATTATTGTAATGCTTATTTAGTTTTAGCCAAGGATAACTAAAATAACTTCGCAAAGTAAAATAAAAAACTATTTAAAATCTTAAAAACTCACTACAGCTAGATATGTTTTTCTAAGCCAACTCTATAAAATTTATTAAAAATATCTTTAAATGGATTGATCCGGTTTCCTCCAAAATAAGCACTTCCAAACCTTTATGATTCTGCACATAGAAACACAAAGCAAGTCGTCGTATAAATCCAGACAAATACACATGAAGTAGGCTAACTGATTTCTGTAAAAGAGAACACAGAAGGATTTCAGTGTAAATATTAAAGCTACTACTTACAGATTGCTGAACTATGATCCAGGTCAAATTAGGACATAAAAGCACAGCTACTCAGGCAATACTTTGATATTTAGAGAACAGTAAACAATGCTGAAGAGAAAACTAGTCACAAACTTTTTACACTTGTAACAACAATCAACTCACAACAGAAAGTCATTGTATCACTGTAACTATTGTGAAAAAGGCTTGGAAGGGGGGTGGGGAGTGGAGGGGGAGTATGAGGAGGCATTAAAGAAAGAAAAAAAAAATTTACATCAAATCCTTGTGTAAAAGATACCACTATATTGGCCTGCCCACACAACATAAATTTATACAGTCCAGCTCTATGGGCTTTTGAAGAGTTCTGTCCCATTTGTCAATGAATTTTAACATTAATCTTTTGATGAAAGCACATGATTTTCAAAGTTGAGGAAAACATTATTTTAATAATAGTGATGTCTCCCATCTAAAAGTCTCTCGTCAAATTTAACCAAATCAAAGCAAGGTTCCTTAATTAGCTCCCAAACTCAATAGACTTCATTGACTTTATAAGAAATTCTTTAACCATTGATATGAAATTATTATGTGGCCAATGTTTTTGCCTTTGTAGTTTGTTTCTTTTACCTGGCTAATAATTTGATTCAAAATAGCCAAGTCAATATTTGTATTAGTATGGTGTGGCCATTGTTTGCATTCTTATCCGAGGTGAGAATATTGTTTCCTTTTTTGTAATTAAATTTGATGTCATTATTATATCAAAATATTTCTCACATTTAATTGGGCTATAGAAATTGTCTCTAAATCATTAGCTCCAGTCCTGATACTTTTCTCCTGAAATTCTTTGCCTATCCCCTTATTTACTGGTGATCCTGAAGAAATCACTTGCACAGAGCCATCAGCGCAGTAAAAACTCATAGATTCCAAGCTGCTAAAATCTGAGTCTTGACACAACATGGGTAAACTAAGTTTTGTAGTCAAGAAAAATATAGATTACAAAATAAATATGTACAAATGCTACATTATAAAAACTGGACAAAGCAATGAAAAAGAAATGCTATGTAATAAAAAAAAATGTTTAATATTCTAATTTCTGAATGCATAAATTAGGGTACCCCCTTCGGAACTTGCAATCTATGAGAGCTGATAATATAAAGCTCATCTGATTCCCTGGTCGATGGCTAATGTGGGCGACCATAATGACCGAACCCAATTTACTTCCCCAAGGTATGTTAGGTACCTGGGTAGACCCAAGGATGTCCTAAATATCCTCAAGCTCCAAATTCAACAATGGTTGAGCTGAAGACCTCTCAGAATAGAAGCCAAGGGCCTTTACTCCTTAGCCCTCCTACAACTTGCACAAACTTTGAACAAATATTCATTCCCAATGTTGTGAACAGGGTAAAACTTTTAAGTTTGTTTTTGGTAAGTGAAGTGCTTTTTAAAGATGTAAAGGGTTAAATTGGTCTTTCCTGAAATGCTAAAATAAGTGATGGATCGGCTGTGTCGTCTTAAGAAGGTCAATGACTAAATGAACATTTTAAATTAATTTTCTTTAGTACAGTTATCTGTTTATCTGAGTATGATTTGTATTGAAATGTTCATTTTCCAAGGCACAGTTTAAAATACTATGACTTGCTTTGAGAAAATGCAATCAATTCCTTAAAAAAAAACAAAAATAATCACTAACATTTCTTCCTAATACCTGCTTTGTTGTAGAGAGGGAGCTGGTAACACATTATGCTAAGACTAACAATGCACTTGTCTAGAACTTCACAACAAAAGGATACTTCTTCATCATATTTACCACCAGTGTCTTGATAGAAGACATCAAGCTTATATTCTCCACCAGCAGTGTCTCTCTGAACTGCTGACACCATTGCTCACTGCCTGGGATGTGGTAGGAACTACATGCTACACGTTGTGATGTGGCTCTGTAAGGGAGACAAATACATAGTCTATGTGTTCAAAATAATAAAATATGTTCGCTCAGTTAACTGTATTATTATCTTAACATTTTATCTCCCCCTGAACAGATACTCAGTCCAAAGAGAAGCATAATGATTTAAAACTATTTTAAATTTGAATATCTTTCTAGGTGTGACTTTTATCAAAATCAATATTTAGTTTACTTTTCAGTGTAGAAGAAAGTTTGAATTATTGTAGTACAACTTAGCCAAATGAAGGTAATCTTTGTATTTCTATTATAGTGTGACATAAAGATCACACTATAATAGAAATACAATGTCACACATAGCACTAAATAAAACATATGGTGTTAGTGAACCCAAGCAAAACTTGATAAACTATACTACCTTAAACCAAAACGATAAACTGAGCTTAAAATAAGGTTAAAATTAAAAATTGCCTGATGTGTAAGGTGATAAAACACTAACAAAAAAAATCCTCTGGACACAATTTCTGTTTCCCTGAGCAGACGGATACATTTCTTCTCCAGGTACATCAGTTCCCATGCAACAGTTTCCAGCTGTTTGTACAAATTCTCTTTTTTTTCTAGTTCTTGTAATATCTATCAACACAAGAAGTAAGTTTTGTCAAATTAATCTTTCGAACCAAGACTTTGACATTTGAGAATTGTCCTAAATAACACAAATGTACAAAACATAAAAGTAAGTGACTAGGAATGGGGTAAAATAAGGAAGTAACGGATGATTGTGCAGAGCAGGCTACAATTACAAAAATGTATTAAACATAAAAATAACTGTAAGAGAAAAGGGCTAATAGAGAGAGTTCTTGCACAGTAATTTACAAGAGATAGAGAGTTCTTGCACAGTAATTTACAAGAGATAGAGAGTTCTAGCACAGTAATTTACAAGAGATAGAGAGTTCTTGCACAGTAATTTACAAGAGAGATAAGATGCTGTACTGAAGTAGAAATAAAAATAAAGAAAGAAAATATTGGAAAAATAAAATGTAAGCTGTAGGTTAAAAAAGTTCTAGCTTATGACAGGACAATGAATTAATTTAGGCCAGTAAATACAAAGGTAGCCTGAGTTAAGAGTAAAAAAGCCTTTATACTGTTTAGTCTAATGAAAAAAAAAACAACTTTGGGTACTGATTCTAAATCTTTACATTATCTGTCCTATGACAGTTAGGTCCGAAAAAAAAGTCTGACTTAATGGCATTTTTTAGGATTAAAGAATTTTTTTTTAGGTTTCAAGCATTAACTCTTATAGTTAAAAGTTATTGGTGCTACTGGGCTGCCCTAATATAAACAAAATACCTTCTTCTTTATTCTGTATCCAACTGAGACTAGTGGAAAGTAGAGCATCACAAACATAACAGCGTTGAATAATACAACAGACAAGAATTGACAGTGAAAGTCCTGGCAATTCATTGCAGCCAAAATGGCAGTGAAGAAATGTGGTGGCCTCCATGGCACAATCAATACATTTAGCACGAACAATAAGACTGCCAGAAAACTGTTGATAGTGAACTATCTCAATTAGTAAATAAAATGTAACATTAGATTTTAACAGTGAACAATCTCAATTAGTAGATTTATAAATTAGAATGTAACATTAGATTTTGACTAACATAATTCAAGATTAGTGCATTAAGATTAAATGAAATTTAATGTACTGTTTGACTTCATATATAAATAAATCTCAGATTAGATATGATATTTGTATTAATTTAACATGCTTCTGTCTTTAAATTATTGGTAAGGCCTTCTTTGTTAAATGTATTTATTGTTAATTTATAATTTAAAAGATTAAGATTATAAATACAGATAGATTTATACAGTCCTAACGTCTAAAAATATCAAAGTGTTATTTATATACCATGAAAATGAGATCACATTTTATCTTTCTATCCATTTCTTAAATAGAAAAAAGAAATTAACATTTTTGCAGTCTCCAATGCAAACAAGTCACATACCCAATCCCTGGCAGCATACATCTCTGATTCTTTATTTCAACAACCTGAGAAGAATCACCATCTTCAATGAAATATTGTAGAAAAGCTCTATCTTCTTCTGAAAGGAGTTGAGAATGGATCAGATGATTCAAGGTCAGAGAGTGTTTCTGACTGTACTGTGGAAATACAATGTGTATATAATTAGATATTTCATGTTCATTTGTTATAAAAGTGAACTAAGTATAATCAATAATACTTATTAAAAATGTAAATAAATTTATAACATATATTTGTAAAGCATGTATGTGGTGTGAGCCCATAAAATGAAAAGAAAGTCAGATAATGTAAATAAAAAAAAATGAGTTACTTTAATCAGGTAGGAAAATATAAAAATCTGAAAAGAGATAGTAACATCAGAACTACATAAACTTACTAACCAACAGATTCAAGTCTTGAACTGGAATAAAAAGCTGAATGAAAGGCTTAGAGATGAGATTAGAATTGTCATGACAAATGAACTTTGTTTTTTTTTCTTCATTAGCGCCCTCATTGTGGGTGTGTGTTATTGCCTTCTCAGTTGAGAGTCTTGGCTCTGTTTCAATATCTTTGTAGCCACTTTCAATTAACGCTTGATGTAAAACTGAATTCTGAATTTTTAAAACACAATGATAACTTGATGAAACAATTTGAGTATAACTACTTATGATCAACATAATTTATATATGTTCTTACTTAGACTAGTGAGGGAAAACTGCTTCATGAAAAATTTAAAGGCTTTCTTTTAATCTAGATCTATCTGTATTTAGCAATGTAGTGTTCAATACTCAATAGAGGAAAATAAATTATTAACTTATAAATAAAATAAATTAAAGTTTAGATGGATCCTCATGTTTGCAGTTATTTTGAATTGTCAATAGCATTGGTTAGATTCTCCTAGATCTAATTGAAATTGATGAAGATTTTGAAATGTGTTTTTTTCCTTTGATGTTTCAATAGACAATCGTATATAGTAGTCTAGAATCTAAATCTTATAAATATGTCCTAAGCTTATAGTTTTAAGCAACTATATTTGGGACATTTAACATAACATTTGGGAATGTTTGGATACTAAGTAATGGCTAAAGGGGGTTAGGGTATACAAATTTATTACCATTTGTTACAAGGGGGTGGGGTGGGGTCTGAAGATTTGTTACATAACACAAATTTTCAACAAAAAAAAACAAACTATTTAACTTGTGCTTTCCTTACTAAAATATCTGCAGACATATGGTCATGTCAATGTGGTATATATGATCACTATATGTGCTCTGGAGTGTTGCTCCAATGGATACACTCATACAGGTATGAATCCAGCTTGCTGCCATCCCCCCCCCCAATCCCCCTGCTGGATGGGCTAGGAAGTAATAATCTTTAAATATGAAAGGACAATCTAGTAGACCATAGCACTAGTCCTTTGCGGCTTTGAGAGGCCCCCACAAATTAATCAAATTTAAACTATATTAATATAGAATAAAAAATCAAACAAATAATGAAATGTAAAAAAAGTAATATTTACTCTGCACTAGATATTAAATCTATAGTAAAGTGGGAAGTTCGATCACATTAAGCCTGCTGGCAGCAATTTTCACGTTTGAATTTTTAAAGCACCGTAACAGTCTGACCTATGAAAAAACTGATGGTATCTCTGAATCCCTCGTCCTTTTGTCTATAAAAATAAATCTGATTTAATGTATCACTAGGCTTAGTTAAAATTAAATATGAGGTCAAAGAGGTGTAGGGTGGGTATCGCCAAGCATACTTTTCTTCGATCGGATTTTTCCCCAGTTAGTAAGCTCAAACGGGTTGATGAAAGGCTCGAGCAGATCAAAGAAAATATACGAGCAGATCAAAGAAAATATATCTAAAACATGTTTTAATCTTTAATTTTCACTATGAAGTCATTTTCTTTTTACTCCAGCACAAGAACACCAACCATTGCCACCTTTTCCACACTCCACAACTTCAAATAGTCTCTTTTTAGCTGATAAGCCATTAGACTTAAAAATAACCTTAAGGCCATTACCCATTTCCTTCACTACCGGGTAGTAAAAAAAAAATAATTCCACACCACTTGAGTTTGACCTCATCATGAACTTAGCCATTACAAGGAAAAGGAAATAGTATGTATCGGAAGTGAAGAAAAAAGGTGCATACGCAGTAGCAATATAGTAGTAATTTGGTAAACATTCAAATAAAAATGTTTTAGCTATAAAAAGTGAACCGATCGAACCTCTATACAAATCGGGGCTGTTCGAACTTTGCACTTTACATTAATATAAACTTATTTTGAGTTAAGTCAGATTTATGATTTATTTTTTTAGAGTAATAAGAAATAAAAATTTATAAATTAGAGCCCTCGGCCTCCCAAGCCCAAGCCTAGATAGATTGTTAATAGGCACTAGTCAGTGACTAGT
Organism: Biomphalaria glabrata; assembly: GCF_947242115.1. Classification (NCBI taxonomy): domain Eukaryota; kingdom Metazoa; phylum Mollusca; class Gastropoda; family Planorbidae; genus Biomphalaria; species Biomphalaria glabrata. Next base: position 23,940,677 of record NC_074714.1, on the reverse strand, counting down.
CTCTACTCTAGCCCTTGCCTGTCTAACTCAACTATTGAACTGTCTTCTTAGTTAGTGTCAATGTCTGGGCCTAGTCCCGAGCCTAGGAAGTACTCACTCAAGTAGTACTAGTTACTAGTAGTAGTACTACTACTAAAAAAAAGTACTACACCACTACTAGAACGAGTAGAGCCACTACTGGCACTAGTCTAGTTAGTCTAGTAGACTGAGCAGTAGAGGCTAGGGAAGGGATAGCTAGGGCCTCCCTGGGCCGCATAGACTATCACTAAGACTAAGACTGCCATAGCCTATCATAGCTCTCTCTCATCACTTTTTGACTTTTTCCATGTCAACCCAATGTTAGGTCAAAACGGCAAAAAAAAAAATCTTAACTTTCTTACTGTTAAACATACAGTCATAATTTATAAACCATTAGAAAGTTCTTTTAAGTATTTTAATGATATTGATGTACTAACTTTAATAACGAAAAATTGTTTTTTCAAAGATAATAAAATAATTTTTTTTCGCCTCCCTACCCTACAAGACAAGTACAACAAGGCTACATTAACTACATACAAATGAGTCAAATGTCATACATAGTTACATAGATCTAGACTAATCTAGAGGTCTAGGGCCTAGGCGGCTGCCTAGTTTGCCTATGTCTAAGGTCGACCCTGCTGTTTGAGACTAGACTTTAGATCTAAAATGCTCTTCGAAATATAGATCTATTTTATCATTTAAAATAGCTTGAAAAAGTAGCGAACCTCAAATATTACATCTTCGTCCTCATCTTCCATGTCTTTATTTGGTTTCGTTTTTTAAACAAACACACTGACATGTAAATACTACTTCTACCTTTAATAATCACAGTGCTTCAGACATTGGAGATTTTCTACTAGATCTAGTTTTTTTTAAAACAAAAATGTATATATTGCTGGGGTCTTAGGGTATATCCCAACTTTAACGGCCCCAACATGATGACCTGGTGATAGGTTGACAGTGAGAGAAAAAAACTTGTTCACAAAGAGTTACCTCTTGCCTCTAGGACAGGGGTGGGCAAATTACGACCACATGCGGCCCGCCGGAGTGTTTTATGCGGCCCGAGGACCAACAGAAATCAGGTGTGCCCACAGTATATAATATAAAAATTGAAATCTATTAGAAATAACTATAAATATTTTTGTAAAGCATTGAAACTGTCTAATTATAAAATTTCGAAGTAACTAGAACAATGTCAGACCATCTAATTTATCAGAGCTAAGGGTCTTAACTAAAGGCAGTTCTGAAAAGTATTTGAAGATATAGAAACAAAATATTCCAATGTATTCTCTGGCTTAGAATGGACATGGTAAAGAGAAGAATAAAAAATGTCAAGGAAGAAATTTGTATGTTCCTTGAAGGACATTGACTGTGATTTTATTACTAATATTTCTAATGAAGAGTGGAAGAAAGAGTTTATGCTTTTCATGATAAGTATTACAATGGGTTGCTTGCATATGACATGTAAGTGCATGTTAAATCGTCGAACAAGGCTTTCCCATTTCTCCAGACAAGCAAGTGAAAATAGACTTTGTCATTTTCCTTTGCTGAAAAATGAAACTAGTTTTAATTTTAGTGAAATGGTTAAAAGTACAAGACTTATTTAAATTCCCTATTTGTGGAATTTATAAAAGCAAATTTTAAGACAAGAACCTAGAACCAGTTTTCAATACCACCAGATCAACATTTAGCGCAGAAGCTCCAAAGAACATAACTCCAAGTACATTATGAGCTGAAATAATGCAATGCAATGAAGAACTGTGTTGGAACAAGATGGCAAGTCTAACAACTGATATATATATATATCATGGGCGTAGCAAGGATTTTTTTTCGGGGGGGGGGGGGGGGGTTGGGGGTGATTTTTTTCTCCCCCCCCCCCCGCGAAATTTTTTTTTATATGTATGTATGTGTGTGTGTGTGTACATAATCTTTATAACATTCTGACCTTTCATTCTTTTGAAAGACGTTTATTGTGCCCTAGAATAGGCTCTTCCTGGAGTTAGTGGAAAAATTTTTGACTCTACGCCATAGCTAGGAAGAGGGTCTGGGGGAGCATTAGGAGCTCCCCCATCGCGGGGCGAATCCAAACACTATTTCTGGTATTAAAAGCCAACAAATTCATATTCTGAGGTATCTACAGTGCATTTTCCTGCTATTAGAAAGTTTTATTGCAAAATTTAATGTGCTATTCTTACGGACCCTCCCGCGCTGTTCGGCGCATTTTCCGTCAAGCTTTCTCCACAAAAATCTGTCACTGGTAATGTCTGAAGCCTCTTCCCACCTGCTCTGAGGACCTCCATGAATGTGTGGAGCCAAGTTGTACTAGTATGTCATCCCATTTCTTATGCGTAATTCATTTTGTCGGAGAACATGTCCCGCAAACCTCATGCGACGCTCTGTCACAATCTTACCAAGGGGTCTACTCCCAGTTCGTCATAGGATGTCCTTGATTTAGACCCGATCTCTATAACTGACTCCTAAAATCTGTCTTAGCCATCTTTGTTGAGCCACATTTAGTGTTTTTCAATTTCGGCAGATGACTATTCACTGCAGTTTAATAATGGAGCTCGGCCACTGGTAGAAATGTGTAACCTCTCTTGAATACGCTCTTAGAATTAGGTGACTGTAGTTTTTTTTAGATTTTATATCGAAAAGAGATGTTTTATCGTCAAAATCATCTGTTGGGGGTCTTAAAGTAAAAAATCTCTGGAGTTATTGTATTTTTAAAAAATTCAAAACCCCATTTAGCTACGATCATAGAATTTGGTTTTCTACCTCAAAACGTTCTGAAAGGGGGTTTTAAACTCAAAACCATCTGGAGGGGTTTTAAACTTTAAAAAAAAACATCTATTGGAGAGGGGTTTAAACTCAAAACCCCCAATTGGCTTGGCTACACTCAAATAATTTAAGTGTGTAATTTGCTTTTTTTTTATATATTGAAGAGGTATTTTTTAGCATCAAATCCCTCTGAAGGGGGTTAAAACTGAAAACCCCTATTGGAACGCTCATAGCATTTTGAGTGCGTAGTTTGCTTTTTTTTTACATTGAAGGTGTATTTTTTAGCTTCAAACCCGCTGGCGGGGGGGTTAAACTCAAAACCCCTTTGGCTACGCTCATAGGCTTTTTTTATATTGAAAAGGTATTTTTTAGCTTCAAACTCCGCTGGAGAGGAGTTTAAACTCAAAACCCCTTTGACTAAACTCATAAAATTTTGAGTGTATAATTTGTTTTGTTTTTAATATTAAAGAGGTATTTTTTTACCTTCTAACCCCGCTGAAGGGGGGTTTGAACTCAAAACTGAGTCGAAGCCCATTTACCTAAGCTCATAACATTTTGAGTGCGTAATTTGCTTTTTCATATCAAAGAGGGGGTTTATCGTAATTTTTGGAGGGGGTTTTAAAATCAAAATCTTCCTTAACTGTGTTTCATAGAAGAGAGGGAATTTAACTGTAAAAACCCCTGGTAAGGGGTTTTAAACTCAAAACCCCCTGGTACGGGGTTTTAAACTCAAAACCCCCTGGTAGGGGGTTTTAAACTCAAAATCTATTGGCTGTGCTGGGGCAAGTGATGGTTTAGTATTAAAATCTCACCTAAAATAAACAAAATCAAAGGAAAAAATCAGTTTTTTAATTCCGATCTCCCCCTTCCGGGGGGGGATTTCATTTCGGGGGGGGGTGACCCCCCCCCCCCTGGCTACGCCCATGATATATATATATATATATATATATATATATATATATATATATATATATATATGCGGCAATCCGTTTCAAAATTTTGTTTAATGCCGCCCTCGATACAAAAAGATTGCCCACTACACAGTACAATAGTAGACCTACACTTCTTATGTTTTCACTGATATATTGGCCAAATATAAAATGATTCAAAACAAGATTGGTCTCGGATCAAAGCGCAACAAAAACTGTTTCTCATTTGGCCATACCATAGAATACAAGCTGATTACTTTTTTAGTTCAAATAACACTGTAACTCAAGACTCGATGATGATCGTGCAACAAATATGAATAGCCTACTTTTTCCCTAAGTTCTCTTTGATTCTACACATATTTCTTCCTATTGTCAAAATTATCTCTAATGGATAGACGATAGTGTCACGATAGTATGTGGCCTAGCGAGGAAGGTTGTCAGACCGTTAAACTGTGAAGTGATATACTTTATAATTGTTTTGTTGTTGTTGTTTTTTAATTCGATTTTTTTGAACACAAGCAAGAAAAATATTTTTAAAATAATTTTTTAAAAGGCATATACTAAATGTAATTGTTTCAATTCTTATGAATCAATCATATAATTAAATTTGTAATAGCCCTAGACCATAAACATAAATAAATATGGACTGGCCGATTAAAGAGTTTTATGAAACGAAAATTTGTGACTTGCAATTTTGTGTACTTTATTATACAGCATTTATGAGCAGTATAAAAGTTAAGTATTCATATCTATTTCAGCCATACACCTATATATATATATTGTAAATAAGAAGTTTTGTTTAATCTCTAAGAATGAAGAGCATGCAATTTTTCTTAATTCGGAAATCCGAATACAATAGATATACATGTTTTCAAGTTACATGAAGTTACTTCCTTCGGCCAGTCTATATTTATTTATGTCTATGCTCTAGACTCTAGACTAATAATAATACATCTGTGCGATTAGAAATATTTTCACCAATTGTTTTTGTTTAGTGCAAAGTTCATGCGCTTAGCTTTCTCAATGCGCTATGTCTATGATCACATCACTTGTCTAGGTCTAGATCAGTTGGGAAGAGGGCGTATCTGGTTAACGGTTAGTGAGTTACCGAGATGGCTTTTTAAATGTATGCCTATTGTATAAATAAAATATTGTATAAAAATAAGTACTGATACCAAAAAACGAAATAATAAAGTACTAATATTAAATTAACGAATCTTTAACATTTGGATTCTTGTGTTGTCAGTTACAAGGAATAATTGTGCAAAATGGGAATCTAGAATAGAATGGTCATAGGTGCTATTATATGAGGACGATCAGCATGCAACATATTTTTAAAATCCTTTTTTAAAAACCAAAGCTTTTCTAAGGAGAAGAACTCCAAACATACAACGATATCGCTCAACAATGTAGAAGTTATTCCCCTTATTCAATCTCAAACTAAAAAATAATAACCAATATATGGCCTCCTTCAGTCTTTTCTAACAAGACCAAAGCCTACATATTTGTTAATACTGAAGGATTAATTTACATTGTTGGTAACAAACAAAATAATTAATTACCAGTAATTTAAAAAAAAAAAGATTTATGTCTTGTGCAAGTTTAAACTTGATCCGAGAGAAAAGACGTTAAAGAAATAACGTCTGCAAACTTTTGACAAGACAGACAGACAGAGTGAATTGATCTAAGCTTTGTAATTAGAGTCAAAGAGAAGAAAGTTCGTACTGAATGAACTGATTGTTATGATGGTATGGTAGGCGTACATTGTAAGCCTGGCCTAACATTAAATGATCATTGTTGCTTCGTGAAGGGCCAATCTCTTAGTTTGTATGATCTGTCCGTTCGTCTGTCAAGTTTAGATCTCAAAAACTAGAAAATGATATTGAAAATCCGACATCATGATATTTTAGATCTGGTCAAGTTCCTGTTCACGACTTTCATTACTCTAATTTCTGAATATCCATACAGAATATCTCCATTTTATGTCAACTTTCTCCCCTGTCAATTAGATGTTCATTGGAAGGCTGCATTGGGCGAAGGAGACTTGGGTTAGGATGTTAATAAGTTGAAGTCTCATTTTAAAAATACCGAAAATTGTACAAGTAACAAATAGTTCATCACATTCGTTAGATTGGGGCAGGCTCATAAAAATCAGTTCATTGAATAGCCTATTCATTAATATAAAGAATCTATATATATATATAATTCTCTTCGTGGCCCAACCATGCGGGACAGCACGACGAAAAAGTCATTGAAAGAGAACTCTTTTATTTCTGCAATTGGACTAAAGTTACCCCACGTAAGCGAGGCTTAGAAAAAAACAGAGGGGGGGGGGGCGTATGCTTCGCCGTGGGTCGGCTCGTATAATAAAAATAATAATAATGACAAGTGACCTCACAGATGCCTTCAAGGCTCCTAACCTCCCTAAGAAGATTCTTTTTGCCTGTCAGAGGGCGGCGCTGCTGCAGACTACATTGAGTTTTGTTTCTTTTTAACGAAACTCGACCCTGGCAGCGCTAGAGAATGAATATTCGTTCGTTTCTAACATAATAACAACAACAACAATAATAATAATAATAACATCGTCAGCCGCAGAACAATAGATAACGATAGCAACAGTAGGGTCTATCGCTGTTCCCCATTATTATAATGGGTAAGATTATGGTATTGATAGTTAAATTTATACTTTTTTATAGTTTATGATTTTCGGGATTAAAAATATTGCAACCTACTTTTTTTTTACCCGCATTGCTCACAAAAAGATGGCCGCATTTTTGCGTTTACACAATCTCTCTTTGTAATCTTGGTTTTTCTTTTGTCCCTAACTTTCGTGGTAGCTATCTTGCGGACTATAGCCTAATCTTGACCCACATATCTAACACGATCATTGACATCATCAACGGCTGCACTGAATGACTATAGGCGAACGGGAAGTGACACAAAGGTGGGAAAAATTTTAACTTTTAAAAGCTCGGTCAGGGGCGGCCTTAGCAGTGCGCGGTACCCTGGGCGAGCGTCATATGCGGGGCCCTTAGCTGTAAGGGTAGACCGTACCGTACCACATCACGCTAACGGGCTAATCCGTCTCTAGCGCTGTAACAATAACAATACAGTATGTCCGCCTCTAAGCTGTGGGCCTTATTTTTGCTATAAGACTTAGAACAGATCGTAGGTACTGTTGGCTTACTATTGGCCGCTTAAGTACATTATATACTGTATTGTAATTGTTCTGCATTAACAGAAGCAAATAAAAAAGAAAACACTAGCGCACCACTAATAATATGTCTCCTCTCTCACACTGAAAACTGAAGCCAATTGGACGTCCTATAAGAACAAAGTGTGCTATGAGAGCTACAGTGGTCCCTACACTTTCGCAGTCCCAGGTTTTACAGATAGTCTAGACTACTCTATACCATGGTGTCGTACTTTAATATAACACAAAACCGTGTTAACATCTAAAGCTTTATTACACACTGGATGACGACAATAACTCCACACATAGTAAAGATCAAGACATGGAATATGGTCACTCAGTACACAATCTAACGTAATACTGATTATAATTTTTAGCGGTCCCCGAAAGGGGAAAAGACGCTATTAGTTTTGTGTGAATGTCTGTCCGTCCGTTCCGTTTAGATCTCGTAAACTAGAAAAGATATAGAAAATCCGACATCACAATATTTTAGATTTAGACCGTTCAAAGTTCTGACGGCTACTTTTTTCTTTTCGGAAAGAGAAAAATCTAATTTTTTAAATCACTTATGCAAGCAGTTTTTTCATAAAAATACACCACTTTTGCAACTATTAACTATAAAACACTCAAACACTTGAGGCTCTTTATTAAGGGAGACGAGTGTTTTCCATATTTTTAACACATTTATGCAAACGGTTGTAGATTTTTTGTCAAAAATTTTTGATTTTATCTTTGTATTGTTAAGTTATGTAAGTTCTGCTATACTAAGTACTATATTAACACACGAACAAATGTTTACTATTTTTTTAAAGAGAAAAAATCTATTTGTTATGCAATATAAATTAGACATAATTTAAAACGAATAGTAATCTTGTAAATGACAATTTCTTATTGTTGTCATAAGCGCCGCAGTCGTTAGACTAGTAAGTAATGTTTTCTTGTCTTGAGGATTCGAATAATAGATTAAGCCTTTTCAAAACAATTACATCAAATTTAAGACATTAGTTAGGCCAGGGGAGGCGCGGTGGGGAAAAGTAAAGGCGGTTAGTCGTTGTGCTGGCTACATGACACCCTCGTTAACCGTAGGCCAAAGAAACAGATGAACTTTACATCATCTGCTCTATAGACCACAAGGTCTGAAAGGGGAACTAGTTAGGCCAGGTTCACATCTAACTTTACATTCACTTGCACCTATCCTTTAATCTGCTGGACAGTTGGGGCACTACACAAGATCTGTCAACCTTCTTTCTCCATTCTTATCTGTCATTTGTCTCTGATATAATTTCATTCGGATGTTCTTTCTGAAAATATTGAAGCTTGCCTGGGTGGACCACTTCGGGGGCCGATTTTGAGTTTGTATTTCCACACAAACTGTTTATGAAACCTTGTTTTTTAATTATTAGTTCACTGAAATCACAAAACGTTATAAAAAAAGGGAAAAATATAAACGTAGGCTGCTAAAAAAAATACAAAACGTAAAAAGAAGTAAAAGATGAACTTTTTTAAAAAACCTCACCCTAAGCCCGGACCCTAACCCCTGACCCTAACCCCTTCTTTTTGTTTTCAAACAAAAAAAAAGTTGAAGAAAGTATCTTTACCTACGTTAGGGCCCCTGTCTTTTTCTGTAATGGAATGGTACCTTGATCTTTAACATTTGTGCGTTTATGGAATCATTGAAATGGACTCTGAATGAACTACCAGCAAAAGTGAAAGGATCTTTACTTTTTGTGGAACATGAAAATAAGCTAACATATTTCTTTTATCAAGAAAGTATGGCTGTTAAAGAAAACAACAAAATATAAGTGGTAATATAAAAACAATATGGCGGGGGTTAGGGTAGCTACAATGCTGCTCACATTTTAAGTAGACAAATGAAGCCATTTTTAGGTCAATTTTATTTCATTTATGTATCTTTTCGATGATGTGGCCCGCGACACGAGTGTTGGAAATTAAAAATGGCCCACAGGTCGAATTCGGGTGGGCATCACTGTGTTAGAAGAACATCACTAAGCAAGCAATATCTTCTTTATTATTGTAACCACTTTCACTATCCAGACTCTCGGCAACACTGCACCATGCGACATTACCAACTCCAACAATTGGACAACTCATGGCTCCACTAGTGAATCCGGAACTTTGAGTGGTAGGGGGGATTTGTTCCCAAACCTTTACACTAAAGCCCAGTCAGACCTAAGCCTATGTATAAACACACATATACAATATAGGGCCATTGGTGGAGGCGAACTGGCTGAGCAGTAAAGCGCTTGGCTTCCGAACTGGGAGTTCCGGGTTCGAATCCTAGTGAAGACTGGGATTTTTAAGTACGGGATCTTTAGGCGCCTCTGAGTCCACCCAGCTCTAATGGGTACCTGATATTAGTTAGGGAAAAGTAAAGGCGGATGGTCGTTGTGCTGGCCACATGACACCCTCGTTAACCGTGGGCCACAGAAGCAGATGACCTTAACATCATCTGCCCAATAGATCGCAAGGTCTGAAATGGGAACTTTACTTTTTTAAGGCCATTGGTAGACGCACTGACGTAAATATTCCGAGCATGCTACAATCGTACACTTCTGAATCACGACATTTTGGCCAGCCGTAAAAATGCGAAAAAAATCGTTAGAAAAATGCAAAAGTTTATGACTTCTGTGGAGGCCCCTTTTTTGTTGTCGAGTCCCCGGGACTGTAGCCCCACCTGCCCTCCCTTAAATCCGGCCTTGTCCTCTTGTACTTATGAAGTTGTGAAGGAATGTGACGCGATGTGACTCTACATCTTCGCTCTATGTATAGGTTTTCCTAAAGCCATCTCGAACCCGTCGGAAGATCGCTCCACATTTTCTATTTCAAACGCTTCCTTTCCTTTCTGTTCTGAAAAAACGTTTAAACGCATAAAACAATATTGTGCTCCTGAGAAGCCATAAAAGGTTCGAAAATGCAAGTTCAATATATTTTTAAAGCTGTGTTGAGCCCTTGAAAACACAGAAGGGTGACCCATCGAGTGAAGGTGCGAGGCATTAAACACAAAGGTTGCACTGGCATTCAGAAAACGATGTACGCAGCTGACCCCTAAGGCGCACAGATTTTATTCTATTTTATAACGTGCGTCCCATAACACAGCTTTTATTGAAGACGTTTTCTGGAGAGATACTGTTATTGGCGCAAAATTTCGTGTCGTTATGTTTATGTACAATCTTTTGATAAGGTCGGACCCGAGAGAGTGACTCCCCTTTGATTTTCTTTTCAGCGTTAGACGAAAACTGTTGTATGTTAATATTATTGACATTTAAATTTAACAAATAAAAGTATTTTATGGCATCTAATGCAAAAAGATTCTGATGTGTTTGTATAACACATTTAGTAGGCCCTATAACCAAATAACACATTTAGTAGGCCCTATAACCAAATAACACATTTAGTAGGCCCTATAACCAAATAACACATTTAGTAGGCCCTATAACCAAATAACACATTTAGTAGGCCCTATAACCAAATAACACATTTAGTAGGCCCTATAACCAAATAACACATTGTGTAGGCCCTATAACCAAATAACACATTTAGTAGGCCCTATAACCAAATAACACATTTAGTAGGCCCTATAACCAAATAACACATTTAGTAGGCCCTATAACCAAATAACACATTTAGTAGGCCCTATAACCAAATAACACATTGAGTAGGCCCTATAACCAAATAACACATTTAGTAGGCCCTATAACCAAATAACACATTTAGTAGGCCCTATAACCAAATAACACATTTAGTAGGCCCTATAACCAAATAACACATTTAGTAGGCCCTATAACCAAATAACACATTGAGTAGGCCCTATAACCATATAACACATTGAGTAGGCCCTATAACCAAATAACACATTGAGTAGGCCCTATAACCAAATAACACATTTAGTAGGCCCTATAACCAAATAACACATTGAGTAGGCCCTATAACCAAATAACACATTGAGTAGGCCCTATAACCAAATAACACATTTAGTAGGCCCTATAACCAAATAACACATTTAGTAGGCCCTATAACCAAATAACACATTGAGTAGGCCCTATAACCAAATAACACATTGAGTAGGCCCTATAACCAAATAACACATTTAGTAGGCCCTATAACCAAATAACACATTTAGTAGGCCCTATAACCAAATAACACATTGAGTAGGCCCTATAACCAAATAACACATTGAGTAGGCCCTATAACCAAATAACACATTGAGTAGGCCCTATAACCAAATAACACATTTAGTAGGCCCTATAACCAAATAACACATTTAGTAGGCCCTATAACCAAATAACACATTGAGTAGGCCCTATAACCAAATAACACATTGAGTAGGCCCTATAACCAAATAACACATTTAGTAGGCCCTATAACCAAATAACACATTGAGTAGGCCCTATAACCAAATAACACATTTAGTAGGCCCTATAACCAAATAACACATTGAGTAGGCCCTATAACCAAATAACACATTGAGTAGGCCCTATAACCAAATAACACATTTAGTAGGCCCTATAACCAAATAACACATTTAGTAGGCCCTATAACCAAATAACACATTGAGTAGGCCCTATAACCAAATAACACATTTAGTAGGCCCTATAACCAAATAACACATTGAGTAGGCCCTATAACCAAATAACACATTTAGTAGGCCCTATAACCAAATAACACATTTAGTAGGCCCTATAACCAAATAACACATTTAGTAGGCCCTATAACCAAATAACACATTTAGTAGGCCCTATAACCAAATAACACATTGAGTAGGCCCTATAACCAAATAACACATTTAGTAGGCCCTATAACCAAATAACACATTTAGTAGGCCCTATAACCAAATAACACATTTAGTATCCCCTATAACCAAATAATGCATAGAAGTCGAAAAGAAAATGAACTATTATATATATATTACAGTATGTTGCATAGTTTCAAAATTGTTAATACTTTGTTATTATATGGTGGTACAATAACATGAATCAACTTTCTGTTACTTTTGATATGCACAATAAGTTTACTCTTAATATTCGCAATATGTAGAGGTAGCATTGGGATATTAGTTACATCCAGAGTTATCTCATCTTCTCGGTCCACACGAAGTAAAAGCCAACATTTTGTTCAACAAGCGGATCTTTCATTTTGTGTTTCCTTTTCTCGTGACGTTACCCAGGAGGATGCTGTTTCCATAGATACTAATTATTTACATGTTGACAATGATACTCAAGTTTAAATGTTTCCATGGATACTACAACTTTCATTACTACATAGGTACTAAAATTTGCATGTTTACTTAGGTACTAAAATTAAAATTTTTACATAGTTACTAAAATCTATATGTTCACATAGATACTAAAATTTACATTTGTACATAAGTACTAAAATTTACATGTTTGCATAGGTACTAAAATTTAATTTTTTACATAGGTAGGCCTACTACAATGTACATTGTCACATAGGTAGGCCTACTAAAATTAACATTTTTACATACGTACTAAAATTTTCATTTCTACATAGGTACTAACATTTTCATTTTTACAGAGATAGTAAAATTTACATGTTTGCATAGATAGTGATCCCTCAACTCAAGGTAACATTAAGAAACTAGAACAAATATAAAACAAGGTTACGAAGACAGTTTGTGTTGAAACACAAACTGAAAATAGGCCCCCGAAGTGGTACACTCAGGCAAGTACAAAGGCAGGTTTCAGTATTATCAGAATGAAATTCTATCAAAGACAAATAACAATGAAGAATGAAGACAAAAGGTTAAACGTTCTTGTGTGGTGCCCCAGCGGCCCAGAAGACCAAAGGATAGGTGAAAATGAATGTGAAGTTTAATATGTACCTGGCCTAACTGATGTCTTATAATGAATATCTAATTGATCTAATTGTTTTGTAAAGGGTCAATGTCTTATTCCTCAAGAAAAAAAAACATTTCTTAAAAAAAAAAAAAAAAATCTCCTTTCTTGAAGTGTTCTATATAATCATTATGGCACTACAGGTCACGTGATAATATGAAAAAATACTTATAAATTGTTGTTTTTAATTTTGTCCAACTTATATGCATACTAAATAGATATTTTCTCTTTAAAAAATAATAGTAAACATTTTTTTTGTGTAATTATAGTACTTAGTGATGGGCAAAAGTTAACTAAAAAGTTGCTAACTTTTAGTTTAACTAAAAAAAATTAGTTAAGGCCAAAGTTTAATTAAAAAATAAAAGTTTAGTTAAAATCCTAGTTTAATTATTTTTTTTTAGTTACAAACTAAAAAGTTTAATTACAAATTTTACAAACTTTTTTAACATACATACCAATAAATATTTAGATCTATCTAATTTGGAGAATATATATGATGGAAAATAGAGAGGAGAATAAACAAGAGGGTGCACAGGTCACTAGATAGCCTTTTGACCTTTACCCTATAATGGTCGCTATTCCCGCCTTTTCGAAAAAATACACGTGTTCATTATTTTTCTAGCAAGTTTCACTGCTTGATAAATCCTGATTCTATAGATCTACATTTTGCTGCTTTTTATTAAACATCAGTGAGTTCCTGTATAGCTGCAGGCAAAGAATTTTGCTTTACTATTGTTGATATGGTGCGCAAAGGTGCACGCGTTCAATATAATAAAGTATCATTCTCCGCCATGACACTAATGGTTGTTGTTTGTTTATTGCTGACTGTGAACCTAGATCATAATTAACATGGTGGCAGCGGTGTATTAATGATCAGAGGTAATCATTAATCAGTATATAAAGGTTAATTGTTTGCAATAATAAATAGACAACAATTCAAGGCTACGCCGTGCAATGGCAGCTAGAAATTTCCTTCCTGTACCCGAGCCGCTCGAGGTAGAAGGAAACATGGCCGCTAATTGGCAAAAGTTTCACCGGAGCTGGCGAAACTATGAGTTAGCCATTAAATTGTCGGAAGAATCAGAGGAGGTCAGAGTGGCCTCCTTTCTAACAATTATAGGAACAAAAGCGATGGACATATATGATGGTCTTGAAATTGAGAAGGGAAAAGAAAGAAAGATGGAAGAAATAGTGAACAAATTTGAAAGTTTTTGCATTGGAAAAACGAATGAAACTTATGAGCGCTATGTGTTCAATACGCGTGAACAGCAAGAAGGCGAGGACATTGAAAAGTACATAACAAATTTGAGAAGACTAGCAAAAACATGTTGTTTTGAACGCCTGGAAGATAGCTTGATTAGAGACAGAGTAGTTCTTGGTATTAGACATGAATGCCTCAAAATGAAATTGCTACAAGATAGTAGTCTCACATTGGAAAGGTGCAGAGATATTTGCAGAGCATACGAGACCGCCAACAAACAGCTGAGACAAATACAAGCCGACCCTCCAATCATTGAGAAAGTATCAACACCTTCAAGAACAAACATTCAGAAAGGTAAATGCAGGTATTGTGGAAGGATTCACGAATACATTAAAGAAAAGTGCCCTGCATGGGGTAAAATGTGCCTAGCATGCAAGGGGAGACATCATTTTGCTGTGATGTGCAAAAAGAAAATTCAGCAGGTGTCAGATGATATGTCTAACGATGAAAGACAGCTACAGTCGGACACAAGAGATGATATCATGATGGTAAAAAATGAATGGGTGATGTCTTTGGAGAACCACAAAACGAAAAGGATGACAGCAGTTATGACAGTAAATGGTCACCGTGTAAGGTTTCAAATGGATAGTGGAGCTGATGTAAATACCATCCAGGAAAAATACGTAAATAAGAATCAGATAGAAAAGGCAACGCAAAGATTACTAATGTGGAATAAGACTGAAATGAGACCCATAGGGAAAGCCACTCTAACGACGAGAAATGAGAAAACTAACGAAACATTTGAGGTGGAATATATAGTTGTACCAAATAATCTAGCATGCCTTCTAGGTCATGAAACTTTAACAAGAATGAAGTTAATCAAAGTCAATAAAGATAGGTTCATAGCATCAGTAGTGAATAACCAAGAAGAAGACTATAGTCCAAAGTTTACTGGTGATTAGGGTGACTTAGGAGAAGTGTCTTTAAAGATTGATAGCAGCATTAAGCCCAAGGTTCTGCCGTGTAGAAAGATCCCTATTGCTTTACAAGAAAGAGTTAAGGAGGAGTTAAAGACCCTAGTGCAGAGAGGAATCATAGAACCAGTGATAGAGCCTACAGAGTGGGTGAGTCAGATGGCAATTGTGGAAAAAGCTAATGGAAAAATTAGGATCTGCATAGATCCACAAGCCCTGAATAAAGTTTTACTAAGGGAATTCTATAATCTTGCTACTTTAGATGACATATTGGCAGATTTGAACGATGCCAAAATATTCAGCAAATTGGATGTGCAAGAAGCTTTCTGGCATGTCAGACTAGACACAGCGTCATCTAATTTGACAGCAATGATAACCCCTTTTGGTAGATACAAATGGAAACGATTACCATTTGGACTGAAAGTGAGTTCAGAAATTTTTCAGAGACGATTAAATCTAGCACTAGAAGGACTGAAAGGCTGTTTCAATTACGTTGATGATATTATAGTGGTAGGAAGAGGAAGAACGAAAGAAGAAGCACTCAGAAATCATGATATTAACCTAAGAGAGCTGATGAAGAGATGTCAAGAAAAGAAGATTAAACTGAACCATGAAAAGTCTGTTTTTAGAACAGCTGAGATTAACTTTCTGGGTCATATTATTACAGAAGCAGGAATAAAACCAGACCCGAACAAAGTATCTGCGATTTTGAGTTTGAATGCTCCAAAAGATATCTCATCGGTCCGAAGATTCTGTGGCATGGTTCAATATCTTGCAAGATTTGTTCCAGATTTGTCGACAGATTTACAGCCCATAACAGAGTTGATCAGAAAGAACACACCATTTGTTTGGTCTGATCAATGCACACGAGCTTTCAACAAGATAAAACAGAAAATATCGACTCATGGCACATTGATATATTTTGACCCTAACAAAGAGCTTACATTACAAGCAGATAGTAGCCAAAATGGGTTAGGAGCAGCGTTATTACAAGATGGCAGTCCAATAGCATATGCTTCTAGATCATTAACTGATACTCAGAAAAGATGGGCACAGATTGAAAAAGAATTGTTAGCAGTGGTTGTTGGTTTGGAACGTTTTGACCAGTATACGTATGGCAGGACAGTTATAGTTCAGAATGACCATAAACCACTGGAAAACATCCTTCAAAAACCACTCAGTTCTGCTCCGAGAAGGCTACAAAGTCTAATGATGCGTCTTTATCGTTACGATATCCAGTTTCAATATGTCAAAGGCAAAAATTTGTTCATAGCTGATACTTTGAGTAGAGACCCATCAGAGGAAAAGAGTGATATCCCTGATGTTTGTGTCAATACAGTGGGACTGGCAATACCAGATGCAGTGCTGGAGAAAGTCAGAATCGAGACAGAGAAAGATAGAACAATGCAAACACTTATTCAGTATATCCTAAATGGATGGCCAGACAAACATAATAGTTTACCTGAACTCAAACAATATTTTTCACTAAGAGACATGTTAACATACGAAGACGGACTCCTGTTGAAAGGAGAACAAATAATCATACCGATATCACTTCGCAAGGAAATAGAAGAAAAACTCCATGCAGCACATCTGGGAGTAGACTCAATGAAAAGAAGAGCAAAAGAAACAGTTTTCTGGCCTGGATTATCAGCTCGAATACAGGAAATAGCCAACTCATGCTACATTTGTCAGAAAAATAAACCAGCAAACCAGAGAGAAGAATTAATACATCACGAAATAGGTTCTAATCCGTGGGACAAGATTGGAATTGATTTATTTCAAATGTGTGACCAACAATATCTAGCCATAGTGGACTATTATTCAAATTTCATAGAGGTAGAAAACATGCAGTTGACAACAACACACGCAATTATAAAGAAACTGAAAGTTTTATTTGCAAGATATGGGGTGCCCAAAGTTTGTATATCTGATAGCGGACCTCAGTTCACATCGGAATATTTTTCCAAATTTATGATGGAATGGGGAGTGACTCATTTGAAATCTTCTCCAGGACACCATCAATCCAATGGAAAAGCTGAGTCAGCAGTTAAAATTTTGAAGAACATAATGAACAAATCTAGAGAATCAAAGTCAGATGCTTATGAAGCTCTTCTGGAATTTAGAAATACTCCAAGGCAAGACACAAATCTAAGCCCAGTTCAGATGTTTTTTGGTCGGATGACTCGAACACTGATACCAAACAAAAGGAGTAACATTAAGATTTCTACATGTCAAGAGAACATTATGAGAAGGAAAGAAAAACGTCAGATGAGTGTAAAAACATCTTATGATAAGAGGTCAAGAAATTTAGGTCAGCTGAAAACTGGACAGATGGTCTATTTCCAATCTCCTAATGACCCTACATGGAGACGTGGAAGAATCCAGTCTCAAGTCAATCAGAGAGCTTACATTATTCGAGGTGACAATGGTGCAGTGTACCAAAGAAACAGAGTGCATATTAACCCGAACAGAGAAACAGAAGAAGATATATTTCCCGATACTGATAACAACATACAGGACAATAGAACTCAGGATCAACACGTTCGCCACTCATCAACTCATCATTCCCTGCGACCAAGGGATCAGTTGAAGAAACCGACAAGATTCAATGACTATGTGTCTTAATGAACTATTGAATGTTGATTTTTAAATGTGATATGTTTCATATTGATTGAAGCGTATACATGTATGTTACGTTTAGTTGTTTATGTTGTTGTTGTTTTATTTTTTTTCTATGATACTCCCCGAAATGTTTTATTTTTTTTTTAATTTTTTTTTAAAGAAAAGGGGATGTTGATATGGTGCGCAAAGGTGCACGCGTTCAATATAATAAAGTATCATTCTCCGCCATGACACTAATGGTTGTTGTTTGTTTATTGCTGACTGTGAACCTAGATCATAATTAACAACTATAGATCTAAAAGAAATGTGTACTCTTTAAAAACTTTTTACTAGATCTAGAGTTAGAGTCAAGTGACGTCTAAGTCTATTATTTATTATTAGTATTATTAGTTTAGTCTATTACTACTGAATACTTATACTACTATTAGATCAATAGTCATAATAGTCTATATATTTAATTATTTTAGTCTTAAGTAGAGTCTAACTCTTAATAGATCTAGTCTTAGATCTAGATGTACATTTAAAATTATAAGTCAATAATATATAGAATAGATCTATTAATAATGAAATCTATATTACTTTACTTTATTAGACAAGATCCATTAGTTTAGAGATTCTTGTCTATAACTATAATATGTAACTATTCTAGAATTAGAGTCTAGATTAGATCTTGATATTATATAGATCTATCTAGATTACTTATTATACTAAGACCTATTAAGATGCATAGATGATAGATCTATAATACTAATAATAGTCGTCACTATACTAGATCTAATACTAAATTAACTAAATCTAGACAAGATTCTAGATCTACCTAGTATTATCTACTAGAGTATATTTATATAGATCTAAATACCCATACCTAGTTATAGTCATAATTATAATAATCTAAAATCTCTAGATCTAGAGTTACTAAGATATCTACTAGACTAGACTCTATCTAGATTTTAGATCTAGTAGTAGTAGTAACTAGTATTTCTTAGATTATTTTTAGATTAAAATATTAATTATTTGATCTAGGTCTAGGTCTAGTAGCTAGATCTAATTCTAGATCCAGATTATATTTCTGATCATTTTGTTTGTAGAAGATATTAGATCCAGAATATTCTAGAATCTAGAGTTAGTTAGAGAGTCAACATGCAGTTTTAGCATTACTTCTAAAAGGTAACTTATAATACTTATATTAGAACTTCGACAATTACTTCTAATTTCTCACTATAGTAGTATCATTCTAGTGATTCTATTAAGATCTACATATATCCCATAAAGACATTTAAATATTTTCTCATGTGCACAAACATTTTGCTAAAGAGATTGGTTGTGCTTTATATTTTCATGTTTGGCTGTTTCGTCCTTAAAAAAGGTCAAAATAGTTAGTAAAAGTTTAACTAAAGTTTTTTAGTTTAGTTTAACTAATTTTTTCAATTTGTGGTTAACTAAAAGTTTAATTACTTTTTTTTAGTTCAAACTTAGTTTTAGTTTAACTAAAAAAATTTAGTTTAGTTCCCATCACTAATAGTACTTAGTATAAAAGAACTTACATAACTTAACAATAAAAATATAGAAAAAAATATTTTTTGGACAAAAAATCTGCAACCGTTTGCATAAATGTGTTAAACATGTTGTATACAGTTGATGTCCCCTAATAAACAGCCTCCCGTGTTTGTTACTATTAATTTTGAATAGTTGTAAAAGTGGTGTATTTTATGAAAAAACTGTTTGCTTAAGTGATTTAAAAAATTAGATATGTCGCTTTCAGAAAAGAAAAAAAGTAGCCGTTGCATCACAACTTTGAATGGTCTAAAATATTATGATATCGGATTTTCACTATCTTTTCTAGCTTACGAGATCTAAACGGGACGGACGGGCAGACGGACGGACAGACATTCCACACAAAACTAATAGCGTCTTTTTCCCTTTCGGAGGCCGCTAATAAATCGGTGACATTTATAACAAATGGATAACATCGAAAATTCAAATTTGATTAGAGTAATATCATTAGTAAAATCACAAGAATTAGAGACACTTCAGGACAGAAGAATAAAAGTTAAAGTAGCTATAATACATAAGACAATGAACCATAAATTTAAAATTGAAAAAAAAAAACAATCTAGTGAAATACTCAGAAAGACACAAAGATAGAGGCACATTTCTTATTCCATACGCTAGAATCGATTCATTCAAATGCTCCTTCTTCCCTAGTGCCATTAGAGAATGGAATGGGCTGCCTGACTGCCTGAATCAACCAGGAAAACCAACGACTAAGCAGAGTTTAAGTCATTGATTAACATACCTGACTAGATTGACACATGAAATGCGTATGACGTAATTATCTTCTTTGTTTAAAGTAACGTCTGTAATCTATAAGATCATTTGTTTTGATTCTCCTCCTAATACCATTAGGCCTACATTGTCTTGATTGGACATTAAAGTAAAAAAGTAAAGTTCCCCTTTCAGACCTTGTGATCTATAGGGCAGATGATGTAAAGGTCATCTGTTTAGATCTGATTAGACATTAAGCATCATTAAATTGTTTGGTTTGGGCTTCTATTTTTATTCACCTTCTGATGCAATGAAAAATGGCTTTTACCAGCCATAATTTTCAATCAATGAAAGATTTTTAAAATTGTGTAAGCTGTAAGAACGCACATGCGTCAAGATCTGATTTTCTTCTTTATGTCCAGCTTGTATATAGAAGTCGTAAAGAACTCATTTATGGAGTGAAATTGAAACGTTTAGACCATCAGCCTGTGAAGGTACAGAACGTTTGACAAGATTTTGTGGGCTGTTGCCCTGAGTTACGTCATGTTAACATGAGCATCAATGTCAACACAATTTGAAAGCCTTGTAATGTAACGCTGTAGGTACGTTTATTTACGAGCGGATAGATCATCAATAATCTTCATATTGGCTTTGCACTTGGAAACTTCTATCAAAGTAGCGTGTATACTTCAAACGTGCATAGTAGTGCATTCAGTAGCGCATGCATTTAATAGTGCATTCAGTAGCGCATTCAGTAGCGCATTCAGTTGTGCATTCAGTAGTGCATTCAGTAGCGCATTCAGTAGTGCATTCAGTACTGCATTCAGTAGCGCATTCAAATAGTGCATTTATTTAGTAGTTTTTATGTTACATTGTCATCCAAATATATATATATATACAGAGAGAGAGAGTGAGTGAGAGAGAGAGAGAGAGAAAGAGAGAATTTATTATAAAAAAATAGAGTTTCTTTGAATGAAAGTACATATAGAATAAAGAACATTGGGCCTAACAAAAGATCATAATTATAACTACAAATCTCAAAACCTACTTTTTCACATAAATCTCCTTATTCTCTGTGTACACTTCCGCCCATACTTTATCTTCTAGCAGCCTAGTATTGAGCATAATAATTTGATGATAATTAATGGAAATATATTATAAGCATTAAGCTTTGTACATTAAAAGCCACTTGAAATGGGAGCCTATACATTGTTACGGAATAGAATATTCTAAAATTACATAATGTACGAAATATAGGATATGATAGCAGAAACTAAATATCACAACCAAATATATTATTTAATCTCACAAATAATTTACTAACTCATTTATATGGCCAAACAAAATACTATATTAGAAGAAGCCTTCTCGTCCCTTCTACCCCATGCGATTAAACTGAAAACAAGGGCAATAATCTGTGTTAAAGAACGTTAAAGGAAAGGAGAAAAGGGGCCGTGATTAATAAATGTCAGTTTGATGATGGCTATAAAATATTCCGTGCACACATCCACTCACACAAACACACATACGTTGGCTCACCTCAAAGTACAGTCTTAATTCTGTTTGAGCAACATCATTGGCAAATGTACATGTTCACCTCGACAATTGAGTCGATAACACACACACACTGACATAGAGTGATGCGACGATTCACTTACTCCTACTGTTCGACTATGTAGATGACTTCTTAGTTTTGATTTAACTTGATAGGTCTTCATTTAAAGTTACATAAGATCAGAACAAGAACATTATATTAGTTTGTACAGCCTCAAAGTCATAAAATAGTATTTTTTAAATGCATTTCAAAAGTGCTAGGGACAAGCTTATTGTGAAATTCTTTTAAAAATAGATTCTGAAATATCTCCAAAGAAATGGCTGTACTGCTTCAACTGACATGTGTATTTTTAACGATAACTATACTACAGAATATTATTCAACCAAATT
Source organism: Biomphalaria glabrata (assembly GCF_947242115.1). Lineage (NCBI taxonomy): Eukaryota > Metazoa > Mollusca > Gastropoda > Planorbidae > Biomphalaria > Biomphalaria glabrata. The sequence goes on along the minus strand of NC_074714.1, from coordinate 23,918,877 downwards.
CAGGTAATGTTATGCTCAGAACTAAACTTTACAACTTCAATGTTGCTGGTTTTTTAGCGGCTCCAGAAAGGGGAAAAGAAGCTATTAGTTTTGTGTGGCCTGTTTGTCCGTCTGTCCGTCCGTTCCGTTTAGATCTCAGAAACTAAAAAAGAAAATAAAAATCGGACATTATGATATTTTAGATCATTCAAAGTTCTGATGCAACGGCTTCTTTTTTCTTTACTGAAAGCAAAAAATCTAATTTTTTAAATCAATTATGCAAGCTGTTTTTTCATAAAATACACCATTTTTACAGCTATTCACTATTAATAGTAACAAACACTGGAGGCCTTTTGTAAGGAAGATAACAATGTACTATTTTTTTAACACACTTATGCAAATGTTTTTAGATTTTCGGTCAAAAAAGATATTTTTTTTTACAATTGTATTGCTATGTTATGTAAGTTCTGTTACACTAAATACAACAATTACAAACAAATGTTAACTTTTATTAAGGAGAAAAAATCTATTTACTATGCAAATAAGTTGGACATAATTTAAAATAACAATTTATAAGTAGTTTTTTGTATAATCACGTAGACAATAGCTCTCACATTAAACGTGGAATACAGAACTAAATGAACTTTTTTTTTTTTTTACGGAATTTTTTTTTCTCGAGGCTATGAATAAGAGATTGAACATTTACAAAACAATTAGATCAATTAGATTCATTATAAGACATCAATTAGGCCAGGTTCACATCTAACTTCACATTCACTTTCACTTATCCCTTGGTGTGCCGGATCCTTGGGGCACCACACAGGATCTGTCAACCTTCTTTCTCCTTTCTTCTCTGTCATTTGCCTTTGATAGAATTTCATTTCTGAAAATATTGAAACCTGCCTTTTTACCTGCCTGGGTGGACCACTTCGGGGGCCGATTTTGAGTTTGTGTTTCCACACAAACTGTCTTTGTAACCTTGTTTTCTTGTAAATTAGCGTAGTATATCCAGGTATAAGAGTTATCCCTTACTAGAAGAATACTTCATTATTAGTGGAATAGTATCTAGTACTAGTATACGTTCTTTACTTGTGCTCAGATCAATCAATTGTATGCTTTTTAACATTAGAATAAATTAATATTCACAAAATATACAAATTTACAATAAGCAACGCTAAATTCCAAAAAAAAAATTAAAATATAAATAGATATTTAGTTGAAGAAAGAAGTGGGAGGTATGGAGACATCTCAAAATAAAATGTTGGTCTATTGTAAGTAGAGTTGCGAGATTCAGAGACTTTGAGACTGAGTAACGAAAGAACCCAGAACTGGATCTTTTCAAGCCGAAACAGCTAATCGGGTTTAAATCCTGTTAGAAATGCGATTTTTACTTGTGATGTTTTTCGAACTTCTCAAAGTTTAATAAATTATAATAGTATTTTCCAATAAAAGAGGCACAATATTTTTATTTTAATGAGCTATTCAGCTTTAATGTTATAAAAGCTTTTGTATTGATCAATGGATAATAATAAATAATAATGAATATGTCTTCGATTCCGAAGATTAAGGATGAGTGCAGTGTGTCACATGACTACGCAAACCCAGTGGTGACATGCATATTTTCCCGCATCTTGTGCAGACAAAATCGTTGTCTATTTGATCAATGGATATCTATAAACAAAAATAACAATAAACATATCAAAATGTGTATCATTTTTCTATTAAAGTGGATAGCTCATTATGTTTAGTGTTAAAACTATCACAAGTAGACCTTATATAGGTATATATATCACTCCCCCCTATACTTAATACTTCACCCTATGCTTTATACTTCCCCCCTAAACTTTATCCATGAAATTTCATTTCAGAACTTTATTTCCAAAAGATTAAACTTTACCCAGATATACAGTTTCTGTTAACACGAAGTTTTCTATTAAATACTTTCATATAAGGCAATTAATTATAATTAGAATAACCCTTTAGTGTATCGGGTGTACAGAATATAGGAAGCTGTTAAGTTGATAAGCTGTTTATTCTAAAAGTTATATGATAAAGTTTGGGAAGTTAAGCTCAAAATTTGTAAACTCTTCCGTTAATAGAACAAGATATATCTATGTGGAAGAAGTAGATAAAGTATTTGTAAGAGTAGCACACAGGGGCGGACTGGCTATATGGGCAAACGGGCAAATGTCCGGTGGGCCGGTACCAAATGGGCCGGTCTGGTCGCGAACAAAGAAAAAAAAATTTCAATGTAGACAACTTTAAAAAAAAAAAAATTGACAGCAGCAAGATACGAATGCCCGAAAACGTTTTCTTGTTGTTGTTTTTTTTTTAAATTCTTATTACAATTAATTTTGTTTGAAATTCAACAAGAATATTTAAAAAAAAATACACTATACACTGTACGTGTTATCATTTGCAAAACGTTGGACCGTACTTTCTGCTATGCACAAGCGGCATGGACTGCTTTGATGTCTTCGAGGCTGTATTTGGCCTAATAATTTTGCTGGTCGGCATGGGCCTTTGATGTCACTCCCATTTTTTTTGCTCCTTCCCTCCCCCGTTTTTAATGGTTCCAATGAAATTTAACCAAAAAGAGGGATTGAGAGAGGTTAAGTTAGATAACATTGATATAATGCAGAAAAAAAAAGACAATTAGCTCTTTAACAATACTTAATAGAAATTAACTTTAACACATACACACAGCCGCGAAATTGCAAACCACCCAATATATTCCCAGCTCAATATGGGTATAAAGCTTTACTTTCTGCGATTTTAAAAGAAAAAGTAAGTTTCTTTTTGTTTATTTTTAATAAATCTAGATCCCAATCAATTTTTATCCTATTATAATTAGTGGCAAACGTATGCTTAGTATGAAGTCATTAATGATGAAAATTATTACAATAATTTATATAGCGCTGTCACATCCGATATTTAATGAAAGGAGATTTATATTTTAAATAATGGGTCATGGTATATTCATATACAAATCGCGTTTTTTGAGAATGTACTAGGAGGAAGCAAGAGCTTTTCACATTAAGTAAGTGCCTCTCTAACCGTTCATCTTTCTCTTATCTTTTAATGGAATGGGTTGCCTGAGTCAGCCAGGAAAACCAATGATTTAGCATATTTAAGTCACAGATCAATATGCATGACTAGATTGACACATGAAATGCGTAAGACGTAACAATTTTATTTTTTGAAGAAACGTCAGTATGTAATACCAAAAAGCTTCAAACTCATTAGGCGGCTATTGTATTCTTTATAGTTTTCAGACTACATACATGTATAAATAGAATACATTATGTAATCCTATGAATGCATACATTCAGTTTTCGATGCATTATCAAACTTTATATATTTTGTAGAGAATTAGGCTTACACCTATAATATAACACATGGGCGTAGCCGGGAGGGAAGGGTCTTCAAACCATCACTTGCCTCAGACTTCATTCTCCTGACA